>NW_027266213.1:0-69457 GCF_036785885.1 Coffea arabica
TTTCGCGCGATAGAACTCAAGAAAACGATCCAATGAAGACCACCACGCTCAAAGATAACTTACCAAATCCATAGGAGGGCAATATCTCAAATCCATACACTGAACAACCAAGGTTAAATACTCATATACATCGGAGTCTTGAACAAATTAACTAAAGTACAAGCCACAGTATCCACACTGTTCAAAATACAATTAGGGTTTCGGTCGCAAAAGTGCTTAACAAAATAACATATATACTAGCTCGACCTTTTCTCAAAATCACGGTTCAGAGTGTGGTTCCCTGTAAGGAAAACAAAGATAACGAAGAGGGGGTGAGCTTATGCTCAATGAGGTACCAGAACAATAGCAAGTACGAATCATGGGACTTCATATTCAATTAGTTACATAGGCAAATCCAATAAAGAAATGAACAAACACCATAGATAGAAAGGATACGGATGGCTCTCAGGAGCCAAATTCCCATTTGCTTTACCGAAACTTGATCAAATAATAGTTGACCCCTTGTCAACTTTCCAAATAAAGTAACCAGTCCAGTCCAGTAGAGCACCACTTTACACCAAAATCCCGTTCACCAAACATACCCCTTACCGAGCTCGAACACCTCAACAGTACAGAAGTGGTAATACTCGAGTATACAGGAACCAAGAGTCTCAATACCCAAAAATTCCAAGAACAGACTATCATGGTTCGTTATCTAATCGACCAGGCCCTTGCCGGCTCGACTCGAATAACTTAGCCACAGGATTAGAGCTCAGAGGTCACAGAAAAGTCGTTGGATACAAGCTTCCAAACGACGTTAGAACAGATACAGATACAGATAACAGATTCAAATTCGCACAGTAAATTGGCATACGAACAGACAAGAGAACGAGTGTGATAAAGTACACCCTCGTCTCAAACAGAATAAACAGATAGTACAGTCATTTATATCACAGATTGCATATACAGACACCAAGTTAAACAACAAGTGAGGGGAGTGATACACTCACCGGTTCCAGTACAGATATTTCAAAAGTTTTTATCCAAAGTGGCTTTAATCGCCAAGAAACCCTAAAATAATCAAGATAAAACGATTATAGTTCGCACATCCACAAACCCATTAAATGAAATGCATAAATAAGGCTCGACTACATGTCATACGCCTTTCCAGGTTAATTACTAATACAAAAGAATAAAATATGATTTTTGAACAAAAGATAACAGTTGGTCCTAGGGTTACAAACAACCCCCAAAACCCTTCATTTTTACTAAGATCAACTCAACTTGAACGAATCGCGTAACCCTAAAATTTTGGGCAGCATGCCCTCTGTATTTTGCTATATTCCAGCCATTTATGGCTTCATTATTTTTCCTCAACTCAGTCGAATCCAACACATAAGAAATCTCAATACAATAGCCCTTCAACTAGGCTCAAGTTCATCCAAATACAAAGCAGATCTAGGAATACAACTGGAAATCAAGTTTAAGGACAAAAGCTAAATAGTAGGTTTGATGTCTCTTAGCGTATCGGTCACAACCGAAGCTATGCTTATCGGATTGGGGTGAAATTTATACTGTTTCGAAGCTAAGACAAAGGCCTACAATTTTGATGAAAACCACTCAGTCCAGTTTGTAACAGCCCCACTTTCCCCTAAGGCGAACCAAAGGGGTTGGCGGACTGCCTGCCCAGCTCTCGCCAGGACTACGGATCAGATTAGCGCGATCTAATACTTTTCGGGTCATACAACCGCGTGAAAACCAGTCGAACCCACAAAATAAGAAAAAACAAAGTCGGAGTCGGCCATGAAGAGGAACCGACACGTCAAAACCCAACCAAACGTCAAGCAAATATTTACATCTCACAAGTTAGCATATACTTCCCAAAAGGGGCATACCAAAGTGATTAAAAAGTGGATACATGTACGGTTTGCCAAATCCAAAAGAGAAACGGACCAAAAGTACATTTAGGGTTTTAATACATGAGCTATACAAAAGATATGTCCAACTAGCTCAAGTCGGCAACCGATTATCAAATCCAGTCCAAAAGTATTTATTTTCCTGTAAGGAAAACAAAAGGAACAGAACGAGGTGAGCTTGCGCTCAATGAGGTACCAAACAGATAGCAATAAAGTCATGGCATTTCACATTTAACAAATCAGATACACATGTCAGATGTAAAGCAAAGGAACTAATGATTCAAATCAGAAGGATACGGGTGGCTCTCAGGAGCCAAATTTCCAGCGCAATACTTGATCCAAATTGGTTGACTCTCCGTCAACGTATATAGAACCAAAACGTCCGTAGACCCCTCTTTACACCGAATTCCGTCCACCAAACACCCCTTTACCGGGCCCGCTCACCGTAACCGAACAGAAATGGTAATACTCGAGTATACCGGAATCAAGGGTCTCAATACCCAAAAATCCCCGAACAGACTACCGTGGTTCGTTATCTAATCGTCCAGGCCCTTGCCGGCCCGACTCGAATAACTTAGCCACAGGATTGATTAAGAGCAATGAATACAAACATAAGATGGTTGGACCAAAAACCTCACAGTGAATATAATAAATCAAAAACAGTAGTTGTAGGTATTTGAATTGAATCCAAGTCTTTTCCACTATGTCTTTTTCAATACTTTCTATAGCCAAGAATGATAGTTTATGAAATTTATTTTTTTGTTCATAGTGTATCTAGGTCAAAATTGCAATATACGAAACCAGAATCTCACAAACAGGTTAGCTAACCATACTATGGTTAAACGACGATAACTCAGGCTACCGAAGTCCGATTGAAGTGTATCTTATGGCATTTCGAAGCCAAGACATATACCTATATTTCTTATGAAGGCCTCCAAAGTTAAATCATGCACTTTCAGAGTCAAAAATTGAAATCTCCACGAAGACAGAAAACTGTCCGTGAAATAGGGCTTATGGGCAGTCAAGGGTATTTCGATCATTTACATGATACAGTGCTATGATAGGGCTGAAATTTTGCAGGCAGCTATAAAACATCATTTTCTACAACTTTCATGTTTTGTACTAAGCCTGATTCAGCCTCTAAAATGCCCAAATAAATCCGGTCAGAACAGGGCAAATTTAAACCCTAAACTTGGAATTTCCGCACAAAACTGAAATTTTCCGCAACCAACTACAACTAACATATAAAAGCCTCATTTTACGCCATATCAAACCATTATTCATGGCCAACCACTAATAATCATATAAAATCAGAAAAATCTCCAATAAAATCTGAAATTTAACTAATTCTATCTCAAACAACAAAATCTTCCATAAAATAACATATTTAGCCACTACAAACCACTAATTGACCATTATTAGGAACAAAAGTAAGTTTCCAAGCAAAATATCTTAACCCCTCAAGAAAGGTAGTAGCTTAGTGGTTCCTTCTCCAAAATAACTCCACTAAGACCTTGATACACCCTTAGCAAGTCACCTTTGTGGACAAATTCAAGATTTAATCGGTTGGTTTGCAAGATCTAAGCAAGAAATGAAGAATAAAAGTTGAAGGTTTCTTTCTTTTCTCTCCCTAAGGAGTTCGGCCAAGAGGATGAAAATTGGAGATGATTTTGGGTCAAAATTGTTCTTATTAGTAAAGGTAAGAAAGTTAGGTAAGTCAACCATCCAATCGGGTCGCGACACATGGCACCCTTAATGGTTCAAGCTTATCCTTTTGTCTCTCCAAGAGTAAACCATCTAAGTAACGTCTAATTATCTCTTAGCACCTAGTATTTAATCTCGGTATACAAAACGTAACCTAATTGGTCGAATTTATCGCGCTCAACGCCACTAGCGGGTCCCACGTCCAATATACACTCTTTATTTCTCATGAACTAACTTATACTAGAAAAATGATTTAAAAACTATATTTACTTATAAAATCTTGGAAAAATCAATATAATAGGGTATAATGACAAAAATGCAGGCGAGGAAATAAAATAAAATTAGGAAAATTTACGGGTCCTCACAGATATACCGCGGCATCATTACAACCAATAGATATAAGTAACAAGTAATATACAACTATACATACACCATGTACATTGACACCCATTGTAGAAATTTTCAAATTGTTCAACAAATGCCTGGAGATTACATGTCCTTGCACATCACTTATTGATATCTAGGATCCTTTTCCAAGCCAAGGATTCAAACATAGACATACTATTTGTTCACCATCTCTTAGCCTTTGTGACAGTAGGAGTTTTATTCTAAGCGGTCAATGAACCATCCAACTTTAACTTACAATCATGTAGTATGGTATACTAACAATTAAATGAATCATAGTCATCAAAACAAAAGAAAGAAACAAAAGCTACAAATTTGGCATCTAAGACATTTGACTAAAAGACCAAACTTAAAAGATAGCCACATTGATATTCACAATGCAAACCTTGACATTTCAAATACACCTACAAGCTCACAATGAAATGGATAGATTGATTAGAACACTAACACAAACAAACTTCAAAGACATTTTCGTCAACAATTAAACAGATATATTGATCAAAACAATTAATTCGCAAACAAACTTCAAAAACCATTTTGCCAATGCAAGAATAAACACAAAAGAAAACTTGAAGGGAAAAATTAAATGGCAATCCAAGGATGAAAATTTCAGCAGCAAAGGAAATAATTCACTGATATGCATATACTCCCTAGTAACAATGTCCAAAAGCTTCTACATCAAGTAAAGGAAATAATAGAGATGCATAACTAAATCCTAGAAAATTATTCGGATATAGTTTGGATTTGGGGAAACAATCATTACAACTTCAAGAAATCTAAAAAACAATAGATACCCATGGCTAAAATCTTAACTAAAAGTGAAAGTTGCTCCATAACAATACTCTTGCTTCAACAATAAATGCAAAACCATACAAGAATACAAGATTAAGATAAATTTCACTCAATTTGAGTTTCAAAAACCTACATGATGGAAAATTTTAAAATTCAATTGGAAAACCTCAAAATTTTGGAAACCCTAGTTTCAGAACACAGTGATTCACTGCAACTAAATATTCAAATAAGATAAGAGGGAGGAAAGGAATGGCTATGAGAGAGATGAGTTGAAACAGGTAGAGGTGGAGGAGGCTAGAGGAAGCAGAGGAGCCGTTGGCCACGACGTTGAAATTGGAAACCAATAGGGAAGAGAAAGAGAAAGGCCATTTTCTATTTTTCCTTTGGTTATATTGTGGACCCATTTTTTTAATTTAACCTGTAAAAGTCCGCATGTCAACCCCCTTAGAGGGTGACATTATGGAATTGGAATCGAAAACCTTACGGTCTGATAAAGAATTGAAATCATAAAATTCGACCACTGTGAAATTATAATTCAATTCTAATTCTATAGGAAAGATTGCATCCATATAGCAAATTAGAATTGTGACAGGTGTCAAATCTGTACAATAATAAAATCTATTCAAGAAAATATAAAATTTGTATATAATAGTAACTAGGGTTGTCTCCATAGGCGTATTGGGAAGAAATTTGCTTCTTTTAGAGTGATAATTATGAGGCGATTTTTTGGTGAATTCGAAAATAACTAATTAACTAATTATAGAAGTAATTCACATAAATAAACAAGAATTAATAAATAATAAATATGACTCTAATCAAAAGTGCAACTTTTCAGATACGGTTCACATAACTAATCATTGATACAAGAATAGTTCAATTACTTATTAATTGATTGGTTATAGCTATCAACAAACTCTGACAGCCAATTTTTTCTTACTTTATAAATAGTCAAGGTACCATTAACTATTTCTCTAACTAAAAAATAACTCTAACTATGACTGTAAGATTTAATTTTTCAATTTCATTAAAAACTAGAAAAATCCAACCCTAACCAACAAACACATTACAAGGGTATGTTTAAATCATACATTTCCTTAATATGAAACTAATCACACTAGTTAGCACTAGTATTAACCAATTAAACAATTATGGATTTAACAGGTTAATATGGCACCGGATTATTAGGCTAATTCAAATATTGGGCCTTGACATTCAAATAACAAAATAATCATAAGAAATTAAATCAAAAAACATGTAAATACCTATGAATTAAAAGAATAATTAAAAATCAAGTCAATCTCACAGATATTTGGGAACCGTGTCTTCAAGTTGACTTTTGACTAGAAAAGAAAATTAGTTGATCATCATCTAGAAAAATTCCAATGCAAAAAATGGAATATTACAAAGTCGTCCTATCCTCTTACAAAGAAGAAGATACCTCATATTTGTTTCTTGCTCGGAAGTAAAGAGTCAATAGCCAACTGTCCTTTGCTCCTAACAAATCTCATAATTTATAGCTATTGAGATAAAATATACTTCTTAGTTGGAAAAGGAAATCCTAAAAAGATAATGTCTATTGTTTCCTAATTGAATGCTCTATCTAATAAAGGAAGAAATCCACCCAATCTTCAGCAAAATGCTTGCTCAGAATTCGACTTGAATTAGAAAACTTCTACATTTAGGCAAATCTTGAGCTTTCCGGACTTGATAGCAGGTCTTAGATGTGCCTATGCCAAATTGTGTATAGGTCTTCTAAAATTTTTTTACAAAAATCACTTTTTGCTCTACATTCCTACAATTGACACCATTTTATCAAATGTGAGCAGAATCTACCAATTAATACAATATTTGGTAAAAAAATTAAGGGAAAAAATTCACAAATTTACTAATAAAATGCATCCTATCAATCTTCCCGACACCTAAACTATACTTGTCTTCGAACATATTCAAACTCAGAAATACAATTAAGAGAATAAACATTTCGCAGCAATCATACTAGCATAAACAACAACTTCATTAAATTTTGAATGTACCAAGTTCAACAAACCTCACAAAGAGTTCAACATACGCACTTATCACTCCAAAGTGCAGAGGGTAAACTATAACTTTGAAATCGACACTGGAGTGATATTACCATAGACTTGCTCATATATCATATGTCTACCAGTAACAATGTAATCAATACAAGAATCTAAGGAACTTTTATAAGGTTGTAATAGGGCTTTGGGCAAGGGGTAGGATAAAAAGGAAAACTTTTAAGATGTAAACACATCAAAAAAAATGCCAAAAAGTCACTGCATAATCCAACTACCAAATTCACACAAATTCACTTTCCAAGACATATCAATAATTTTTCACCAACTTAACAAATAACGGCATATTTTTGGACCTTCGTCAATGATCACAACTTGCCCAATTATGCCCAAAAACACTTTCTTTTTTTTCATTTTTTCTTTTCTTTTTTCATTTCATTCTTTTTATTTTTTCTTACAAACATAAACACCTTTCAAGTGAACTTCATTTACCAACACTTGCTAACTTCTATTCATTGCCTTGCATCAACACATCAAGTTTCTAGGCAATGAAATTAAGGCAACTGTTGGACGCAAGGTTCAACAAGAAAGTTTAAAAATAGGTCTTAGGTAATAATAATGGCTTTTGAACAAAGAAAGGGTTAACGGCTCAAACATGGTTCACTAATGGTAAATAAAATAAATGTGGGATTTTAAGAAAGTCAAAAATGGTTAAATCCTAGGTGCTCTTGTCATTTTCATGCATCAAATTCAATAAAAATATGGTCTTGACATGCATAATAGAGCGAGTTCTAAAATGACAAATTCATGTGTGATAACCACTCAACAAATGAAAATAGAGCAAAATACATATGCTCGTTAATAGGCTCAACAATCTCACAAAGTGGTTAAAATTTGTCAAATCCAACATATTCATCATTCAAATCCATTATCAAGAAAAATAAGATATTCAACTAGCATAAATTTGCTAATCATACTTGCATCTTGATTGTACACATTCATCATAACTAACAAAAATTAGCGGAAAGAAAATATGAATAATTCAAAGCATACTACCTAACATAACCTCTTCCTCAGACCTGAATCTTACACTGTCCCTAATATAAGAAACAAAGATCAAAAGAAAAGAAAAGGAAACAATGGAACTTCCCTAAACAAAGAGGAGGGCATCATGTCGCTAAGGATTAGGAGTAAAAGGTCAGGTGAAACCAATAGAATAAGGGGTCTAAAATATAAGGAGTCTTTTAGTTAAAAAGTTGAGAATTGCAAAATTGCAGCATGACTCGAAGACGTGGGCACGACTTATTGACCCGTTAGTTTTTTGAAATTTCTGAACTTGTGAAAATAACTCATCAGTTAGCTAAGTGTGAAAGCACCTTGTCTGATAGTATCTTCTATCCATCAAAATGGCAAAATCAAAATCAAACGCACAAAACACAAGACACCTAAAATAAAAGAAAGAAAAAAAAACTAAAAATGAATTGGGTTACCTCCCAATAAGCACCTTTCTTTAATATCTTTGGTTAGAGATGAAGCATCATTTCACAATCTAGATGTAATTCAAATTTTCTTACAATTAGTGAAATTTCTTGAAAATCCAACTCACTATTGAATGTAACCATTTTCTTTAATTTTTTACCCATTTTTACATCATAAGTTGCTTTCAAACCGTGATGTTTGTTTGTAATAATTTTCAACTTACTCTATAATTAAATTTAGAAAATTCTTGCCCAGTGGGATTAATAGCATGAATAGAAAACACAAAATGAGAGTTAATAGAATGTTTCATTTCATCAAAACTATTAAAATGAACTACTTCTCCATCAAATTTTATCGTAAGTGTACCCTTACTAACATCAAATTTAGTTTGGACAGTATTCAAGAATGGTCTTCCTAATATAATAGGTAATGGATTTAGAGAGTTGGCATCATCCATGTAAAGTACATAAAAATTAGTAGAAAAAACTAATCCATCTATTTGAACTAAAACATTCTCAATTACTCTATCCAGATAAGCATATGTACTATTTGCTAATTGAATTATTACCCCTGTTTCTTTCAAAGGTTCTAAATTTAGAGAATCATAAATAATTTTAGACATTACATTAATAGAATCTCCTAAATCTAGCATGGCATTTCTATTTCTAGAATTTCTAATTTTATAAGGGACGATAAACATACCTGGATCCCCGCATTTAGGTGATAGTTTTCTTTGTAAAATTGTTGAGACATTCTCACCTACCATAATTTGCTCATTCCCTCTCAATTTTTTCTTATTGACACATAAGTTCTTTAAAAATTTAGCGTATTTTGGCATCTGCTTGATCGTGTCTAATAGAGGAATATTGATCTCCACCTTCCAAAACACTTCCAAAATCTCCGTTTCTTTATCTTGTTTGTTCGATTTCTCTAACCTGTTAGGAAAAGGAGGCAGAATAGATTTAACTTGAGTTGCAATAGAAATTACCTTAGTGTAGACACCAAATTTTGAATAATTTTATGTAGCATCTATTTCATGATTTTTATTTTAGATTTGCTAGCATTTTAGTTCGTTATTGTGTGTTTTGCACTATTAGTTGTTATGATATTTTAGTTTTATTCATTTTCGCCCTTTTTAGTTGACCTATTTCTTTTGCTATTTATTTTTATTTACTTTTAGCTTTTAAGTTTAAGATTAGCATAGAGTTTTTAGAGAAAAGAAAAGGAAAATTTGTTCACAAAAATATGTTTATTTCTTTAAATTCAATCTTTTGGCATTTTGGTTTATTTTTGTTAAAGAAAAAGGAAGGAAAAAAGAAAAATGGAAAAAAAGAAAAATAGCAATTTTGTTTTAGTTGATTTTATTTATTTTGTTTTAGTCAATTTTAATCAATTTATTTTTGTTTATTGTTTGGTTGGTTTAGAAAAGAAGGAAAAAGAAAAAAAAGTGAAAAATGATGAAAATGATGAAAAGGAAGGAAAAATAGAAAATTTGCATTTTTGGTGTTTCTAGTTTATTTATTTTTCATCCAATGATTAATTAAATTGTTTTGTTATTATCAGTCTTTGTTTAATTAATTTTGAAAAAAAAAAAAAAGAGCCGCGCATGCAAGCTGCGAAAAGCAGCTTGCAAGGACAGAGTCACGCATGCCGTTGAGGGCTGGATTTTAAGGGATAGCAAGCCTTTCATCCTCACCATTGGGGTGAGGGTTTAGGAGAGTGGTGCTTCCATATAAATAGAAAGAAAGAAACAGCCGCAAGGAGGGGAGTTTTGGCAGTGGACGGCTGTAGAAAGAAACCAGCGAGAGAAAGGAGAGTTTTTTTTGGGGAGTGAAAAGCTGAGTGAAAAGCTGAGTGAAAAGGCAAGAGAGAGGAATCGGAAAAAGCTGAAGGAATCCATCAATGAGGGAAGAGAGTCTGTGACGGTAAAAGAAAGGAAAGGAAAACCTGGGAGAATCAGAGAAGATTAAGAGAAAAGAAGCAGCCCAACGTTTTCTGGAATCATCCATCAGTGGAGGAACGTTGCAGTGACCCGCTCTTCCGATCACCTCCTGTCGTACTTTGCCTTTTAGAAGGGCCAAAGGTAATGCTTTCATCATTTTTTTATATATTCTGCCTCATAGATATAGGATTCATTTCAGAAAGTATCGAAACCTTTGCTGTGATGCCTGTTTATGTTTTCCTCCCTGTACGTTATCGATTGTACATCTGGTAGAAGATGGGATGGGTTTGGATTTGGTTTTTTTTTTGTTGCAGAAATATAGATCTTCTATAAGGATGTGTCGTGGTTCATTGTTTCAAGTTCATGACCATATGTATGCTTCGGATAAAAAAAGAAAACGTAGAAAAATTCTTGCCGAAAGTTTGCATCTTTGTTTCTAAATTTTTGTGCTTGAATTCAAAGGTTTTACGATTGTGGGTTGAAATCAATGCTTGATAATGTGGTTTCATGGGTCGGTCTTCATTTTGTTGAAGTTTGGGCATAAAATCTACTGCTGCAACAAAGATATGTATGCCGACGCAGGGCCTTTTCTTTTTCTCATTTTTTTTGCTGCAACCTTTCATGCTTATAGCAGCCAGTCATGATTTGTTTTTTACTCTTGATGGTTCTCACCAGATTTCTGAGTTCATGTTTGATCAATGTCTGGTTTTCATGTCTCATTTTTTTTTTGGTCATTCATGGCTGTTTTCCTGCGTCTTCTTGAAGCCGAAGACAAGGTGCTGCAAGAAGAAAAAATTTCCAGCTTTGCATGTGTTTTTCTGTTAAAAGTTTAAACCCATGGCATGTTTGGCATCTTGTTTGTCTTAGGGGCTAAGTTTAAGCATGACAATGTTTGAATTTGTTTGCTGCAATACACTTTTATAGCTCGCGTAATTAACAGCTTCTAAAGCTGTCGTGAAATATCCCATGAAGCTGGATTCTGCACCCTGTTTGCATGCACAATTTTATGTCAGTAATGATTATAGAAAAATTGATGAGATTTGAGCTTTTGTTTACAATGTTTTGGTCCTTTTTCTGGGTTGTTATCAAGCTGTAAGCTCGCAGAAAAATGGCTAATTTGCAGCAGACCATAACGTTTCTTTTGCCTCCCCATGTTGATGAAGTTGGACTTCCTTCTTTGAGTAGCTGAGGTTCTGGTTTAGCTTGTTTGATGCCTTTGAGTCTGTTTGCATGTCAAATGATGAGCTGTTGTACGTGATTACTGCAATTTGAGAGTAACAATCTGCTGCAACAAGTTTGATGCTCTAGGCATGTGGCAGCAGCAGTGCAAACAAGTTTTCCTTTTCTCTTGGGTTGCTGCAGTCTTGGTTTTTATAACTTTTGGCATGTTGTCTTGGCTGTCTTAGGGTCGAATCTGTTTTGAGTTTGCATGGTTAGGTCTAGAAAACATTTGAATCAGTTCCAAGCACTTGCTGGAAAGTGAACAAACCAGAATTGTCGAATCATTTTGCATAAAATTTCCCAGCATTTGCATGGTTTTTACTTTTATGTTTTGATTTGTTTTGGATGTGGAAGTTGAATGTTTTGTTGCTTGACTCAAAGTTGGGACATTGGTTTGAGAGAGTTTGGTTGAGGTTTATGTTGTTTTTGTGAAATCTGTGGTTGAAGGAGAAATGTAGCAGATGTTCATTTGGTTTTGATAGAAAGCTTCAGTTTTGCAGAAAGCTTCAGATTTGCGTATTTTGCATGCATGGAAATAATCTCAGGAATTTCACTTTAACCCCCCGAGTCTCCCCTTGTCCTATTATGACCCACAAATTTGAGAAAGCTAATCAATTGGGTCCCTGTGATTTTTGCAGCAATGCATTATGACCCAATTACATTCCAATGTCTTGCAATTAGGTTCTAAGGTGTTTGCATTTGAATCATTAATTGATCTTTATTATTTTGGGGACCTTTGAAGCTCTTTGATGATTCATTTTGACGTTGATTGCGATTGATTAGTGGTCGTTATTGGGTCCTAGAAATGCAAGTTTAAACCATTCATGGACCTTCATTCACTCTTGGATTCTTGAGATATGATGTTTGCTTGGATTTTAATTTTTACTTGGGGACCTTTGAGTTTTTAAATGCTTCAATTAGGTTCAAATGATTTGAGTAGTGCTTGCATTTGGGTCTTAGTAGATGTTATGCTTGGAGGTTGGATGATCATGCCTTTGCTTGGTCTTTAATTAGCTTTTTTACCTCATTAAGTTGCAATTGGGGGAAAATTTGATGATTTGGTAGATTCCAATTGTTTTGTTTATATCTTATAACTAAATTGGTACGTTAATCTTTTGCTTTGAATGGTTTTAGCACATGCTATCCCGTTAGTTGGTGACTTAGCCCAGTTTAAGTCTCGTCCATTTAACACTACAAAAGGGAGTGGTATAATTCCTTTTATTTTTTTTTTTGTTTCTCTTATGTGACTAATGTGCTAATTGAAATTTGCATGTCTACTTGCTTTCCTAGCCTCTCCTTATTTCCTTTCAGTTATTTCATTTACTTTTGATTTTTATTAATGGGGTATGTGTACACCTCTGGGCTTGTAATAGATAGGGCGTAGCAAGTAATTTGGTCCATTTTCCCTTTCCCTTTTGTTTTAGTTAGCAAATGTAATGGTTGCATGCCTATGTGTTATATGTTAAATGCTTTATTAGGATTTTGCATCTAGTCAAGCATGCTAAGTGTTATGTGCTACGTGTTTATAAGTGATTCGCATGTCTACTCGCTTTTTATAGTGTGGATGAATGGAATGGATGAATGTACGTCACCACACTAGTCCAACGCTAGTTGTGGCTTCTTTTATCGTTTCCACTAGTCCAACGCTAGTCGGAATTCATAGGATGGGCTAGTCCAATGCTAGACCCAATAGGTTTTTTTTTCCTTTTTCATTAAGTGCATGATCACCACATATCATGCATTTTTCCTTAGTTTATCATTTGGTATGTTCCTCAAACCCCTTCCCCTTCACTTTAGGACTTGCATCTCATGCTAGTTAGGGTTCATTTGCGTGAAAATCCCCTTCCGATAAGGGAAACGAGCGAGTGTGGCTACTTGATAGCCTTAGCACGCTAGTTTCGCCTTCTAATCCGAGGGAAAATCAAAGTCGAAGAATTAGGCGTCATCCCCGTACCCGACTTGTTGCATTCCCCTAGGGTCATACTTTCATTTTTATCACTTCCATACTCTTTTAATCACATTTCTCTTACATTTCTCAATCCATATTTTTTCACTACATCTTTATCATTTATTTACTTTACTTCACAAATGAAATTCAAGTTTCACTTATATATGTACTATTCTATCTTCATTCATTTGCACACACTAATACTTTGATTTTTCATCCAAATTCACACGTGCACTTTCTTTACACACTCACATACTAATACTTTGATTTTTCATCCAAATTCACACGTGAACTTTCTCTTCACATGCGCACACAAACACTTCGTTTTTTTACACCATTTCATACATGAATCTCTTCATACACTTGCACACTTGCACTTGAGTCACCATTTGCATCAATCGACCTCTATGAGGTTTCCCTTTATTGGCCGCCACAATTCATGTGGTCTGGGACCAAAAACCTCACGAGAGACATCATAGAATTTAGGATTGCATTTTTTCGTTTTTGCATTCATATAGGCATAATCCAACATGCAATACATACCCTGGGTAGAAAGTTAGGAATGTTAGGGTTAAGTCACGCAACTAGCCTTGGCTAGGTCAAAGGGGTGCCTTGGAGTCTATCCTTGCCTTCCCCTTTGTCAAACGTGACTCCCGAACCCTTTTCTTTGTTTTACGTAGACTAGGAGTCGTTTTAAAAAGGGTTTATTATTACTTGACTTTAAAACTCATTTTTTAGGTGACTTGGTACACCTTAAATCATTACCAAGTGGCGACTCCAAACTTTTCATTTCAAAACCCTTTTTAAAACTATTTTTGGGTCGAATCGTCGCTTTCCAAGTCCCATTGAGACCTATGTCTTTTCAACTCACAAAAATCATTTTCCAATCACAAAAAATACATTTTTTAAACTATTTATTTATTTATTCAAAAAATGGGGCGCGACACTTAGGGCTTTTATTATTTTGTCCTTCTTCTTCGATCTCCTTTGCAATTTGATTTTCACTTTGATCCTTTGGACTGATCAACTTGGATTCCTCTATCTCTTTGCCACTCCTAAGGGTCATAGCACTCACACTCTTGGGATTCACCTCAAGTTGTGATGGCAACTGTTCTTCCACTTTGGTTTCTAGATGATTTACTACAGTTGCTAATTGACTCAATTTTTGACTCACTTTTTGACCAAAAAAAAAATTGACTCACGTGATTCTCCAAATTGTGTATGCTTGACTTCATCTCTTGTTGAAATTATAAAGTGTTAGAGGCTAATGTTTTAACAATATTTTCTAAAGAATTACTTGAATTAGAAGACGTAGGTTGAGGCTTTAGCTGGTATTGAGGCTACACCCTTGCTGTCTATTTTGAAAAAAAATTTGGTTGCCTATTCCCTTCATAACTAAGATTTAGGTGATCCCTCCAACCCGACTTATAAGTATTGAAGTATAGATCATATTACTTACGTAGCGTGGGCACGTTACCAACCATATTTACTTGTTCAACACCCTTCTCTCGAAGCATTGTGACACATATTCGTGGAGTGACCTATATTCATGCAAATCCCACACACTTTGGCATGCTGTGAATTCCCTAACAGCCAATTGTCACACAAAAGAGGTGAGTTCGAATAATTGTTGTTTAATAGATGAAATATCTACCTCATTCACTCTATGAATAGGAATATAATTGTGAAAGCCAAATTGTTGCGAATTATCTACCATTCTTTTAATCAACTCCTACGCCTCTCTGGGGGTCTTGTTCATCAGTGCTCTACCACTCATGGCATGAATGATATTCCGATTAGATAGATGGAGCCTTCATAAAAGTGCTGAATCAATAATTAATTGCATAACTAATGTTGTGGGCATTTGGTGCACAATTTATTGAATCTCTCCCAGTAGTCATATAAGGATTCCCCATGTTATTGTTTGATATTACATATCTCTTTTCTCAAACTTGCAACTCGGGAGGCAGGAAAATACTTTTCTAAAAATTTCTTCTTCAACTCCGTCTACGTTGTGATACTCCCTACGGGCAAATAATACAAGCAGTCTTTTGCTGAATCCTTAAGGGAGAAGGAAAACACCCTCATCTTTATCTGTTCTTTAGTAACTCCAAGAAGCTTTATACTTGAACATACTACATCGAACACTTGCAAGTGTTTGTAGAGCTCTTTACTTGGAAAACTATGAAAAGAAGGAAAGAGGTTAATTAAGCCAAATTTTAACTCAAACGAAGTATTTTCATCTAAATTTGGCAAAGCAATGCATAATAACTGTTGATTTAAGTCAGAAGCAGCCAATTCCTTCGGTGTTTGATTATTGTTCATCGTGGTTTCTTCTTCCTCTAAATCACTCGAATTGTCATGTGAAGAATTTGCCAACTCAATTGCCAAGTTAAAGCCTTGGGATCCACACGCGGCCTTCTCAATCTTAGAATCAAAGAATAATTCACCTATGCAAGAAGAGCGAGACATAAACTAGCAAAATTATTAGAAAATAAAGTGAAATAAACTCCAAAAGAAACAAATAAACTAATGCCAATTGATAAGTGACTAATTTACGTAATAATTGTATGACATTTAATATTATTTTTAGTCACTTTGGTTATATGACTGGAAGAAAATGAATCATTTTGGCTATAACTGGTGAAAAATGCATTTAAGTGGTTAAATGAAGTTTTTATCATTTTTTACTTGGATTTTGTGTATTTTGACAGTTTTGAAACATTTTCGTATTTTGGCTATAACTTGAGGTACAATGATCGGATTGAGATGATTCTTAAACCAATTTGAAGATAAGAGATAGATCTACAACTTTTGTGAAGACATCCGAATCTAGTTTGAAGGTTTTTCAGGTCAAAAAGCCGAATTACAGTAACTAATGTCCATTGGTCAAAGCTGAAACAGGGCAGTGAGCAGTCAAGGGTATTTCGGTCATTTCTCAGCCTACACAAATCCAAATGAGGTGATTCTTGATGCATTGGAAAGCTAAATCAAAGGGCTACAAGTTTTATGTTTTGGTCAAGAGCTAAACCAGCGTTTACCATCAATAAAAGTTCAGTTGAAGTTGATGCAAAATCGGAGCAGAGTTGGAAATTAAACAAAAGTGCACCAAAATGTCACTGCAGCAATCCGGCCGGAACTTGGCCGGATTTGTGGCCGGATTGTAGTCAGAGAAGGCTGCTTTTTATGCAGAAAACTCAATTTCACCTCCACTAAGTCACATGTGATGCTAGACATGTGAGAAACATTCCTAATTGGTAAAAGGAAGGTGTAAACCTCACTTCTTGACCAACTTTCACCTTTATATAGCCAAAGCTATCAAGATTGAAGGGAGAATAGAGAGAGATACGGGAGAAAGCTTGGACTGCAAAAATGTAGCTCTGCCATTCTTCTTAGTGTAGGATAATTTAGCTAATAGTTCATCAATTCTTGTAAATTAGCTAGATTAGGATGAAAATGGAGATGAAGAAGGAGGAGTTGAAGCTCAAGTGACAAGGGTTATCTCTTTTCCAACTCTTTATCTTTTGTATTGGACTCTAAGTTTAGTTGATGTACAAGTTCTGGATTTTGTGTTCAATATGTGTCTCTAAAGTTTATGCCTTGGGTTTGGTTGAACTTTCTATAATTGTTAGTGTTTATTATTTGGTTATTTGATTGCTATGATTTGAGCAAGTTATTTAGCACTTTGGCTCTTTAAATCATGATTAATCTAGTACCATTGATTGTGATTATCTAAGGTGTTGTTTCTGCAATGAAAATTGAGATTTAACACTAGTTCAAGAAGTGCTAAACATAGGGAGTACACTCACGGAAGTTGAGGTGCACCTATGTGGTTTTTAGTGATTCATTTCATGTAATTTCACTGAAGAAATGAACTTGTAGATGATTTCATATCCATAAGAATAGGTATGGATTAGTTATAAGTATAATTGATTCACTACAAAAGTAGGATTCAAATGCATAAGGAAATTACACCATAAACACGTATGTGGTTTTTAGTGATTCATTTCATGTAATTTCACTGAAGAAATGAACTTGTAGCTAATTTCATAACCATGAGAATAGATATGGATTAGTTATAAGTATAATTGATTCACTACAAAAGTAGGATTCAAATGCATAAGGAAATTACACCATAACTAGCCTAGATGTAGTATTCAATGATCCAAATATAACACTTGCATGAGTACTTGGGGATACCACAACCTAAGGAGCTTTTAGTTGTTATTTTGTATAATTTCGGTAGGTTAAATTTGTTATAATTCATTGATTGTCTAAATAATAGAGAAACTTTAGTAATACCGGTAATTGTTCACTCTTCCCTATGGGATCGACCAGATATATACCCTAAACTTCTAGTTGACCTGTATACTTGCAGTGAACGGGTGTAATTCGATTTTTTTAAACTTATACGTATATTAAAATCCATTCAAGTTTTTGGCGCCGTTGCCGGGGAAGATTTGGCAATATCGGTGTGAAGATCAACTTTATTAGTTTAGACATTTCATTAGTTATAGTGTGAATGTAATTTTCTGTTATTTTTGTGTGTATGTGTTTTATCACCTATTCTCTTACTAATCTTGCTCTTAAATTGTTCAAAAGCAATTTTAGGTGATGAGGAGGATAGATCAATTTGGAGGACAATGCTTGAGAAGTGGAAGATTGGCAATGGATGGTTACCAGGTGCAAAACTCCTTCAACAGAGGTAACCAAGAATTTACTGAATGTATGTCTTTTGAAGATGGTTTAAGGTGCTTAAAGACTAAATTTGACGTTATGATGTTACAAGTTCAAATGGACACAATTATGCATGAAATTGAGCAAGGGAGGAATGTTAATACTTTTAATTCTTATCATATGATTTGTGACTTGTGTGGAGGTTATCATGCTACTAATACATGTATGCAAGTATAAAATGTGCATTATTATGATGAATTAGAGCATTACTGTGACGCCCCCACTTCTCCCAAGGGCGAACCCAAGGGTATCCGCAGGACGCCTGCCCAGCTCTCGCCAGGACTCAAGACAATTCAAATCGAACTTAAAGATACATACCAAATACTACAAGTCGAAATAAAGAAAAGTCGCTTTCTTAACTAAATATTCAAATCCTACATCATGTTCACAAAAGATACATCAAGTCCCAAAATACAACCATTAAAAGTCGACTAAACATTTACAACTCAGATTCCAATCAAAAGTATAATCTAGTCGGCTTTTCCAAAATCTTCCAATCCAACCTGTTAAGGAAAACAAATTAATGGGATGAGCCAATACTTAGTGAGGCCAAGAAACACACATGCAAACACATAATCCAAATAGCCACAAATTACATAGTAAGTAAAGCTATAAAGTTCGAATAATTCACATTTCGAATAGGAAAAATAAACAGAAACAATTCAAGGATACTGTAGCTCTCAGGAGCTAAATTCCATGTAGTCGAGTCGAAGTCTTGATCACATTTTTCGTTGACACTCCGTCAACCACATAAGTATCAAATCCGTAGATACATCACTTTTCTTCGAATCCCGTCACCGTTACACCCCCTTACCGAGCCCGCTTATCAAAGTTTTTGATAATACTCGAGTATATCATGGCAATACTACACAAGTAATGCCGAGCAAGATCTCTCCAATAGATCATGCTCTACGAATATCTCATGGTTGGCTAAGCTTATCGACCAAGCCCATGCTGGCTCGATTCGCAAAGTTAACCAACGAGTTTGGGCGTCCCCCGAATACGAATATGAATACGAATACAAATACGAATACGAATATAAGTCGACGAGCAACGCTCAAATCGACGATTCCAAATAGGAATCACAAATACAGATCACATATACGAATCAAAACAAATACGAATCACATCCACATTACCATGTACAAGTCGGATATGAATTCACATAGCAAAATTCGAATATAATTTCATTTGAAAGAGCACGAGTGCGGTAAATGTGACAGCCCCACCTTCCCCTAAGGCGAACCAAAGGGGTTAGCGGACTGCCTGCCCAGCTCTCGCCAGGACTAACGGTACAGTATAGAGCGATCTTCCACGTTCCGGAACTTATAACGCGCGCAAATAAGGCAAAAGGGCAAAATAACCCAAAATAAAAGAAAATGAAATCCGGAGTCGGCCATGAATAGTAACCGACTCGTCCGTACCCAACCAAACATCGAATTACATATACCACATAACATTTAGCCTTTACAAACCAAAATGTCATTTAAAAGTGATACAAAAGTCACTACATATATGGTTTGCCAAAACAAAAGTGAAAACGGCCCTAATGATACATTTAGGGTCCCATTTTATATACAATACAAAAGAGTCATTCATCTAGTTCATTCGGCAACCATTTATCAAAATTCATTCCAAAAGAGTCATATTCCTGTAAGGAAAACAAAAGGAACGGGGTGAGCTAATTGCCCAGTGAGAATACAACTCAAGCAACCAAGTTCATGGATACATCAAGCTTAACAGTCCAATTTACCCAAAATAAATAAAGCCACACATTAATAATGAGGATAAAAGGATACGGGTGGCTCTCAAGAGCCCATTTCCACGCTTCCATTCTTGATCCAACCTCATTGACCCTCCGTCAATGTTGAAGAGTAACCAACCGTAGACTCCTCTTCTCTCCCATTCCTTCCACCAAACATCCCCCTACCGGGCCCGCACTCCAAACACTTGCACTGTGGTATTACTCGAGTATACCGGAATCAAGAGTCTCTCATACTACAAGATTCCTTATAACTTTACCCAAGGCTCATTAATTGTCACGACCAAACCCTTGTCGGCTCGATTCAATCAACTACCAATGGGGTTGAGCTCAATGATAACATTTGTAGTCGTTGGATACTTGTCCAATCGATACCAAGCCATGTATTTCATTTCATATAACAGTTCATATAACTTTCCAATAACTTTTCAATAACATGTGAAACAATAAGTGAGAGTGATAAAGTACACTCTCACATCAATCCATTAACATTCAACATCTCAAGTTCAAATATCAAAGCCATATAATAGCACACAAGTGAGTAGTACACTCACCAATCAATTAAGTGCTATTTCATGCACTTCCGTCAGGAGAATGTCGTGAACCACCGTCACGCCCTAGAACACGTAAACAAATGCAATGAGGCTCGATAGCGAGTCACAAAACAATGCCAATCACAACCCCAATAGGGTTTCATATGCATAAATGTGCATAATAGCAAACCAGAAATTAGAAAATGGCCTTAGTCTTGGCCCCCAAATAGAAAACTGTTTTGCCCTTATTATGCGGTAATGATGTAAAATTCTCTACGGTTATCGGATGGGGGTGTAAGACCCACCGTTTCGAAGCTATGAAACAGGGCTACAACAATGTAGAAGGTCACTCAATCCAGTTCCTAGCTTAACTAGGTCGAAAATGCCAAATTCTATACCAGAATTACCAAAACAGGTTTGCAAAACACAGAAAACTGTAATCGGTATATCTCAGTCCATACAAGTCCAAATGCCGAAATTCCAAAGGCATAAGTTAGCTAAGTCATCCAGCTACATTTCATCAGAAGACACCAACTCCAAAATCCAAACCAATTCCAGTCAAAATAGCCAATTACTATCGCAGTTTTCGCATTCTGTCCAAAGCAGAACAGCTACAGTAATTTCGTCATAACTCATTCTGTATTAATCCAAATGACCTGAAATTTTACAGGCACCTCAAACACATCAATACCTACAACTTTCATGTTTTGAGCAAAGTCTAATTCGGCCTCTAACCCAGTGATCTAAAACTGGACAGAATTGGGATTTTAAGAACCCTAACTTTTCAATTTTCACACCAAATCCAAAATTGATTGCATTTTCCTATCCAATACACCTCATAGAGTCATTATCAACCATTATCATTCATCATACAAGCCCCCAATATCAAGATCATATTAAACCAGAAAAATTTCCAATAAAATAAAAACTTCACCAAAACAAGCCAAATCAAGAAACAAATCATATATTCCTTCACTCATGCCACCATTAAGTATAATATAACCATCATTAGGTATAGGGGAGAGGTTGTAGCATCACTTACCAAGAAACAAGGGAAAGAGAGATTGTAGACACCTTTGCTCTTCAAAACAACTTCACTACAACCCTTACTAGCACTAGAAGATAGGATTTTATGGAGTGAAATCTAGTCTAAGCTTTTGTTTATGGAAGATTGAATGAGATGGAAGCTTGAAATTGGATGAACTTTCTTCCTTGTGGAGCTTGGGATGGCCGGCCAAAGAGAAAGAAAAATGAGGAATTTTTTGTGAATTTTTGGAGATATTAACTAATTGGGTCAAAAGTCAAAAATTTGTCAAAAGGTGAATAGTATTTCTTAAGTCATAACCAATGAGAAGGTGACATGTGGCATCTCATTAAATGCCTTCCTATCTTTCTTTTCTCTCTCACATCAATCACTTCACACACCCCACTTATCACTTAACACCCGATAAATTTTACACAGTATCCGAAACTTAACCTTATTGGCCGAATTTTTCTGAACTTTTCGCACTAGTGGGTCCCACGTCCACTATTTACTCTTAATTTTCTAAAAATTCACCAATGCTAGAAAAATCATCTTAAAACTATAATTGCTCATAAAATCCACTAAGAAAAATATTTCCAAGCTAGAAAATGCAGAAAACATGCAATTAAAGGAAATAAAACCCTAGGAAAATGATTAGGGTTTTTTTTTTTTTTTTTTTTACGGGTTCTCACAGTAAAGTACACCCTCGTCTCAAAATTTCAAATTTTCATAACGGATAAAAAAACAGATAACCACTTAACATCAAGTTCATGCACTTGACACTCACCAATCGAAATAAGGGAGTAAGTGCATAAACGAGCCTTTAGGTGTTCCCCCTCAAGATCCTCTTGAAGGTCTCCTTGAGCACCTGAGCAAATGGTAATTGTCTATTACAAACTATCGCTTAAAACCCCTAATTATCGAGGAAGATTGCACACTTGTATAATCTAAGAAAATTTCACGAAAATGAGCCTTAATTACTCATAAATCAAGGCTCAAAAATGGGGTTTTAAAACACAAGCGAAATCTGATTTTCATCTTTGAAATCAAGTGTAAAACGGCTTAACAATATCGAAGGAAAATAAAGAGTTCGTAACCCTCAATTTCCTTTAAGTTTGGAAATTTCAGATTTGTCACCCATACTTTGAAAAATCGTACCTCATTCTTTACAAGTCCAAAAATGGAAAACTTGGTGCCATTGGAAACTAATTCCAAAGTACTAAAAGTTCTTAGAAGACACTTTTCCATTATTCTAATTAGAAAATATTCGAAATTTAGCCCAAAGTTGCTGTTTTAGAAAGTCAAAACAGATTTGGGTTGATTTTCGACAAAGTTTGAAAATTCGGCAAAATTCATACACTTCGAGCTAGCCTCTGAAATTTGGAACTCTATTAGACTTGTAATCCAGGTTTAAAACAAAATAAGTGGAATGAGAATTGAAGTTTCGAGCACCAAGATATGGTAGCTCAAAGTTACCCAAATTTCCTTGTTAAACAAGGGTTTTCCAAAATCAAGTCACGAACTTTGGAAGTTTAGTTGAGCAATGAAATGGCCTTAGAACAACACCAGAATTAGCAGTATAATACTACCATATAAGGGTTGTTCCTCTACCAAATTTTATGGAGAAATAATCACAGAAAGTGGGTTAACAAAACCGTTGAAATCACAAGAAATTCTAAGGCTAAGCTGCCTTTGAACTTCCGTTTTGCCGTTTCCAAACATTTGGTCAAAGAACATCTCACACATGATTCATTCCGGTATGAAATGTCCAAAATATATTCAAGGTACATTTGATAGATGATTTACACTAAGAGGCTTCGGATAACAAGTCCCAAACCATAGTTAGTTTCAAATCTGTCCAAACACTGTTTTTGTTCACAAAGTCAGTTTTGAATTTTGATCATAAATTACTCAATTCAACTCGGAATTGAGCGTGGTTGGTGGTGTTATAAAATATGCTCATAAGGCTATATTTTCTCAGAAGAAACCATTTTCAAAATCTGTCCATAACCAGCTCATTCGTGAGCATCAAATCGCAGTTCATAATCTGCCTCCCAGTGACAAACGAAACAGGACAGCAATTTTCAAATGAATGGTTTGGCTCATTCGAGTGGAACCAGAACATGAATTTTATACCAAATGAAAGCTGGGAATGTGTAGTTTCCAGTGCCACAAACGGAACTCGATTCCGACATCGGAGCAATGAATTATAGCGGAAACAAGATGACTGTCTGGTAGTGACGGGAATCATTTTCCAGTTTTCTAAACTTTGGAAATCACTTCATTTAACCAACCAAATCATATTATTTTTCCATGAAACTTTTTACACAATCAGTATAACATGTAGCAACATAAATGAGCCATTAGAACCTCAAAATCTTGCACGAAAGTGGTCGAACAAACGAGGGGCAAAATGGTCACTTTTCCCATTGCACCTCATTTGAGTTTCCATCAATAACCCAACATTAATCCACTAGTTTAAGCACTAAATAAACATTATTACCATCAAAACACCACAAATCAGTCCATATATCCAAGGTGGGAGTTCATAGAGCCCACACAACAATTTTTTCATCATAAACAAGCTACCCATATGCATGCATGAGTTTAAATGTGCACTACTACTCCCATAAAACAAGAATTGAAGGGTTGATCGTCACTCACTCGCTTTGATGTTCAAGACAGAAATTTTGGCTCTCCTTGGCTCAAGAAAAACCGCGGACAGCAGCTCTTTTTCTTAGCTAGATGTAATCTCCAAGTGTTGAGCTAAGTGTGGTTGAAATTTGAAGTGAAATGGTGATGATTTGGAGCAAGTTTAGGTGAAGAAAATTGAAGAACTTGAGTTGTTCTTCTTTGGGATGGTGGCCGGCTGTCTTGGAGAGGAAAATGAGAGTGTTGTATGCCACTTTAGATGATGAATTGAAGGGTTATGATCTAGTGTGATGCATCCATGAGAAGCTTAATAATGTGTGGCCCAAAATGCTCCAAAAGTCAACTAAGGATAGTGCCCGTACACGCGCACTCCGTGCTCGATTCCTCTCGAATTTATTTCACTAGTGCACTAAACCTTTAATACACTCATATTCATATAAATATTGTCCACTCTTAATTGTCCCAAAATGAGGGTCTAAAGTCTCTCAATTAAATCGTGCGTGTGAAAACTCGTATCTCCAAATTAAGCGCGATAAAGCGAAACTTCCAAGAATTTCTTATAGCGATAGTACTAATAACTATCACTTAAGTACTTAAATATAAAATTATCTATTTTAAGTCCATCCTGCAAGTCTCTAATTTTCCAAACTTAGTGTATCCTCGAATCGATTATTAACTCCAATCGCGTATTCGCTATTTTCACTTCACGAGTTTTCAAAAATTAAATTTTGAAACGAGTCACTTTAAAATTATAACGAAGCTATAAACTCATGTAACTAGGTCTAAATGGACTAGAAAATAATATTCTGAGTAAATGGGCAATTAAATATTTAAATAAGCTCGAAATGGAATTTAAAATAATAAATTTTGCGAGTCCTCACATGAGTCGAGTTTTAACTCCTCAAATCTCAAGTTAACTTTTCTTAATCTACTATTGATCATTCTTACTTCTCCAAAATTAATATACCCTCAATTCAAATATAGCCTCAAAAAAACGTATACTCGTTGTTCCGAACTAAACGAGTTTTCGAAAAGTAAATTTTCTAACAAAACGCTTTAAAAACATAAGAGAGGTGTTTTTCCATATAAATGGATTTTAAGTAGTCGAATTAAATAATTTGGAGAACATGAGTGAATAACTATTTAAATAAACCAGTAATATATGACGAAAATAAGAAAATTTTTGGGTCCTCACAATTACAAATCCTCACAATTACAATCCTTGTTTTGATCGATATAGTGCTAATTGGAGCAATTCTCCTTCTTATGGTTGGGAAAATCAATGTGCATATAGTGATTATCCGTATTTTTATGATTACCAACCTGAAAGTGTCCAATATGAATCAAAACCATCTTGGGAGTTGGCAATAGAGAAGTTAGCTAATGCACCTCTGCCTTGGGAGTTAGAAAGTGAACCATTCGCTAATGATTCTAATGCATCTTGGGAGCTAGATGTAGAAAATTTCTCTAATCAATTTGATTTAGCAATAGAAAAGCTAGCAAATGCAACTTCCAACCGTTTTGATAGGATTGAGGAAAGAATAGTGAATTAGCTTCTCACTTTGGTAGAATACACGAGCAATTGAGTGCATTGTGTGAAGTTATTTCCTCTAATAATTTGCAAAAAGATCCTAGCATGAATGGTGTAAATGTTGTATGTGAAAATGGGTTGAATTTTGATCAAAATGATGATTTTAACTTGTGTTTCAATGAGGAAATGTCCATTTCACATAATAATATCTTTGGAGCTAACTTTAAATCTCAAGAGGTGAGCTTTAATGACTCATTTTTCACCCCTCTTGAGGAGTGTATAAAAAGTATAGGTTTTAAAGGTATTCCTGCTCAAGATACTCTCATGGCATTCCCTTTGGTAAGTTCTCAAGTGGTGCATATTCAAGGAAATATCTATGAAACACTTGGAATATGTAAGTCACTTCCATCTCTCACATCATTAGATGATGTGGCTTTTCTATTAAGTCACCTTACAATGATCCACCACGGCCTAAAATGGTAGATTATTCATTAACTAAGCCTCCTTGAAAAATGAGGTGATATAGTCAAGCTAATGACTACAAAGAAGCGCTTGTTGGAAGGCAACCCAACGATTTCTTGTTTTTAGTAGCTTTTAAGTTGTTTAAACTAGTGTTTTTGTGTGTTTTATAGGTGGCAATGGCAAGGGTTCATGCAAATTATTTCAAGTGCAAAAGAGTTTATAAGGAGTGGAGATCGATGTAAAAAAGGGAAGCTTAACCTTCATTTTTGAGTTTACAATGCTTAATTTCATGTTATGAGGTTAAGTTAATTATTTACATGAAGTTGAAGTGCATTCAAGTGTTTAATTGTGTTCATGATCTATTTGCACTATTTTGAACCATTTGAGCACCATCATATGCATTGGAAGTGTCGAGGGGACTATTTGATCCAAGAACCTCAACCCTCAATTTCCATTCTACATGTTTTTTATTTGTTTTGAGGTGTTGAGATTCATGTTTAAGTCACTTTCCATGTGTGTGAAGTGTTGAATTGTTAAAAATTTCATTGTATAGCACGAATTGGAGAGTGTGTTTCGAATTGGGGTCAAACTGAAAATTGCAGAAACTTGTGCAATAAGTGCAACAGATCCATATGGATCCGAGGCCTTAGATCCACTTCTGCAATCAGAAAATTTTTTGCAACAAAATCCGACCAGAAATCCGGCCGGATTGACAGGGACTTCACAAAAAAAAAAATTTTATTTTGCTCACTGGCCAGAATCCGACCGACAATCCGGCCGGATATCCGACCAGAATCTGGCTGGATTCGGCAGCTCTTCAAATTCAAGAGGAATCCGTGACGTGGATTCCTTATTTCTTCTTTCCTTGCTCGTTCAACTTACACACACACACACTCATACCTAAAACACACACTACTCACCAAACTCACTCTTTTCACTATCTAATCTTCAAACCAACTAACCAAAACAATCCCCTTTCACTCGAGAGATGATTTCATAGCTAAAAATTCTTCAAAAACAAGTTTTAATTCAGATTTAAGCAACTCAAGAATAAGGGTTTCACATTTTTGAATTCTTCATTTGAGGCTGAATTGGAGTGAAATTTTTGGGGGTTTCTTCACCATTTGCATCATAATCATCCATAAACAAGTTTGAGGTAACAAATCTTCACCAAATGTTGTCATTTGAATTTTGCCATTTATAACTTTTTCCTAATGTTTGGGTAATTTCGAATTTTTTTCATTTTGTGAAGTTTGATGCTTTACATTGTGCTTATTGAGATTATTGATGATTATTGGTGATGTGTAAC
The DNA here is from genome assembly GCF_036785885.1 of Coffea arabica. Taxonomy (NCBI): domain Eukaryota; kingdom Viridiplantae; phylum Streptophyta; class Magnoliopsida; order Gentianales; family Rubiaceae; genus Coffea; species Coffea arabica. The sequence goes on from NW_027266213.1 coordinate 27,430, forward strand.
TCATGAGTTTGTGATTATTTGGTGAATTTTTGCTAATTTTATGCTTAATTTGGCTTGGCGACTAAGTTACATATTAAGTGGCCAATGTAGCATTTTAATTAGCTTAGTGGGAGTTTTTGATATTCATGTGAGTAATTTAGATTACCTAATGAATGAAAAGGTGCTTGGTTGAATGATTTCTTGAATTCTTAGGTAATTGTAAATGAAGAGGTGAATTGAAGATGACCTTAATTTATGAAATTCATAAATGCACTTATAATCTCTGTGGTTCAATGATTTTTAGTATTTCATGAATTATCATGAAGGTCATTTATATTTTGGTTTGGTGTGTTTGCCTCCATTTTGAGATTACTTTTGTACTTGATGGGACTTGATCATTGATGACAAAATGTATAAATGAAACTTATTTTGTTCATGATTGTGGATTTATTGTGTGAAATTAGCTTTCCTTTGCTTTGGATACTAATGCATATATATTTGATTAGCAAAGATTAGCTCATTTCATGTTTTTATCCCATGAACATTGTATGGTTCCACATGTTTGATCATTTTTCCTTTTTCCTTGACTTGTATGTTTTTTTTCTTGTTGATTGCAACCTTTTATTTTTAAGAAATTTATTTGTTTTGATTTTTGTCTTTTTTAGGGTGCAATAAGTGAACTCTCCATTTTTTCTCAAATACGGTTGGAAATTCATCACATTGCCATGGATTTGGATCGCGCAAGTCATAAGGGGCGTATTTTCTTTTACTCTTTATTTATTTTCCTTTTCCCACATTGAGGACAATGTGAAGTTTAAGTGTGGGGGAGGAAATATTTGAACTTGCATTTTAATGCTATGTGATGATATTTTGTGGACTTAAATGCTTAGAAATGTTGGAATTGTGTTTGAATTATTTTCCATGTGGATAATTTGCTTGAAATTGGGTTTGTTGGCAGGGAGTTTTCATCCATTTATAAGGAGAAACTCTGTAAAAATTTTCTAAAATCTTTTTCAATATTTCACTATGGCCCAAAAGTTCTTCAAATTTTTGCATTTTCATTCAAAAAGGGCCAATTTGTTCCAACTTTAAATGTTTAAATTCTTCCAATTGTTGAAACTTTATGTGTATTTTGGAAGGTTTAGTCCTCATTTAACTTGGAAATAATTATTATGCAATTAGAATTTTTGCATTTTAGAAAGTATATTTGGTAAAGTGAGGAAAATTATGTCTATAAATTTTACATGTTTAATGAGATTTCTTCTTTTTACTTAATTTTACAAGTAAGTGATTGATATAGTTGATAAAGGTTATACTCCTCCTTTGATTATTTTTATATAATTTTCTATGAGAGAAAAATCTATTTATTGTCTTATAAAAAAAGAAAAAAATAGAAAAGAAAGTAAAAATTATTCTACTCCAATGATTTTTGTACCGAGTAACTGGGGGTTGGTATCTACAAATGTCGATTTTCGTGTAAAAAGGTACTCAAATTATGAGTATGCTTAGCAATTTAAATAAGTGAAATGTTGAGTAATCGGAGATTTTCACCTAAAAGTGTCGATTTTCGCGTAAAAAGACATTTTCACTATTTAAGTAAAATTAGTATGAATAAATCCAAATTTTGAGAAAAAGATAATTATAGGAGGAGGAAGGCTATAAATCGATTATGTGATTTGCTTATTTGTGAAATTAGGTTAGGGTGAGAGATTAAGTTTAACTTGTTGAAATTAGGGTATAATTATCTTTCCTTTACTTGATATTATAAGTATTTAGTGTAAATTGAATAATTGTATAATGATTATTTGCCAAGTCATGAGGAATTAAATTTGAAAAAGTACATATATTGTTTCACCTCTTGAATCATTGTAGTTGATTTTGTGTGGATTGTTTGAGGACAAGCAATGATTTAAGTCTGGGGGAGTTTGATAAGTGACTAATTTACGTAATAATTGTATGACATTTTATATTATTTTTAGTCACTTTGGTTATATTACTGGAAGAAAATGAATCATTTTGGCTATAATTGGTGAAAAATGCTTTTAAGTGGTTAAATGAGGTTTTTATCACATTTTACTTGGATTTTGTGTATTTTGACAGTTTTGACATATTTTCGTATTTTGGCTATAACTTGAGCTACAATGATCGGATTTAGATGATTATTAAACCAATTTGAAGATAAGAGATAGATCTACGACTTTTGTGAAGATATCTGAATCCAGTTTGAAGGTTTTCCAGGTCAAAAAGCCAAATTACAGTAACTAATTTTCATTGGTCGAAGCTGAAACAGGGCAGTGAGCAGTCAAGGGTATTTTGATTATTTATCAGCCTATACAAATCCAAATGAGGTGATTCTTGATGCATTGGAAAGCTAACTCAAAGTGCTACAAGTTTTATGTTTTGGTCAAGAGCTAAATCAGCGTTTATCATTAAGAAAAGTTCAGTTGAAGTTGATGGAAAATTGGAGCAGAGCTGGAAATTGAACAAAAGTGCACCAAAATGTACTGTAGCAATCCGGCCGGAACTTGGCCGGATTTGTGGCGGGATTGTAGTCAGAGAAGGCTGCTCTTTATGCGGAAAACTCAATTTCACCTCCACTAAGTCACATGTGATGCTAGACATGTGAGAAACATTCCCAGCTGTAAAAGGGAGGTGTAAACCTCGCTTCTTGACCAACTTTCACCTTTATATAGCCAAAGCTTGCAAGATTGAAGGGAGAATAGAGAGATATACGGGAGAAAGCATGGATTGCAAAAATGTAGCTCAGCCATTCTTCTTAGTGTAGGATAATTTAGCTAGTAGTTCATCCATTCTTGTATGTTAGCTAGATTAGGATGAAAATGGAGATGAAGAAGGAGGAGTTGAATCTCATGTGACAAGCGTTATCTCTTTTCCAACTCTTTATCTTTTGTATTGGATTCTAAGTTTAATTGATATGCAAGTTCTGGATTTTGTGTTCAATATGTGTCTCTAAAGTTTATGCCTTCGGTTTGGTTGAACTTTCTATAATTGTTAGTGTTTATTATTTGATTATTTGATTGCTATGATTTGAGCAAGTTATTTAGCACTTTGACTCTTTAAGTCATGATTAATCTGGTACTATTGATTGTGATTATCTAAGGTGTTGTTTCTGCAATGAAAATTGAGATTTAACACTAGTTCAAGAAGTGCTAAACGTAGGGAGTACAGTCACGAAAGTAGAGGTGCACCTATGTGGTTTTTAGTGATTTATTTGATGTAATTTCACTGAAGAAATGAAGTTGTAACTAATTTCATAACCATCAGAATAGGTATGGATTAGTTATAAGTATAATTGATTTACTACGAAAGTAGGATTCAAATGCATAAGGAAATTACACCATAACTAGCCTAGATGTAGTACTCAATGATCCAAATATAGCACTTGCATGAGTAGTTGGAGATACCACAACCTAAGGAGCTTTTATTTGTTATTTTGTATAATTTCAGTAGGTTAAATTTGTTATAATTCATTGATAGTCTAAATAATAGAGAAGCTTTAGTAATACCGGTAATTGTTCACTCTTCCCTGTGGGATCGACCCAATATATACCCTAAACTACTAGTTGACCTGTATACTTGCAGTGAACGGGTGTAATTCGATATTTTTTAACTTGTACGTATATTAAAATCCCGTCACCAATCCCCAGCTATGCCGCCAAAAATTGACAAGTGTTGAATCTGTACAATAATAAAACCTACCCAAGAAAATATAAATTTTGTATATAGCAGTGAGTAGAGTTGTCTCCACAAGGATTAGAGAGAAATTTGCTTTTTTTTAGAGTGATAATTATGGGGGAATTTTTTGGTGAATTAAAAAATAACTAATTAACTAATTATAAAAGTAATTCATGAAAACAAATAGGAATTGTTCAATAACAGACACAACTCTAACCAAAGGTACAACTTTTCAGATACAGTTTACACAAATAATCATTGATGCAACAATAGTTCAATTACTCATTAATCAATTGGTTATAGCTATCAACAAGCTCTCACTGCCAACTTTTCTTTACTTCATCGATAGTCAATATATGACTATTAACTATTTCTCTAATTAAGAAATAATCTTAGGTACGATCATAGGATTTAATTTTTTAATTTCAATAAAAATTTAAAAAGTCCAACTCTAACCAATAAACACGCTATGGGAGTTTATTTAAGTTAAATCATACGTTTCCCTAACATAAAATCAAATATGCTAGTTACCACTAGTATTAACCAATCAAATAATTACGAATTTAATTGGTTAATATGGCAACAGATTATTAGGTTAATTTGAATATCGGGCCATTGACATTCAAATAACAAAGCAATCATAAGAAATTTAATAAAAATGTACGAATACCAATGGATTAAAAGAAATAATTAAAAATCAATTCAATCTCACAAATATTGGGAACCGCGTCTTCAAGTTGATCTTTGATTAGAAAAGAAAATTAGTTGTTCATCATGTAGAAAAATTCCAATGCAAAAGATGGATTATTACTAAGCCGTCCTGTCCTCTCACAAAGAAGAAGATGCCCCGTATTTGTTTCTTGCTTGGAAGTAAAGAGTCAATAGCCAGTCGTCTTTTGCTCCTAACAAGTCTCCTAATTTATAGCTATTGAGATAAAATATACTTCTTAGTTGGAAAAAGAAATCCTAAAAAGATAATGTCTATTGTTTTTTAATTGAATATTCTATTTAATAAGGGAAGAAATCCACTCAATCTTCACCTAAATGTCCACCCAGAATTTGACTTGAATTAGGAAACTTCTACACACAGGAAAATCCTGAACTTTCCGGACTTGATAATAGGTCTTAAATGTGCCCACGCCAAACTGCACACATGTCTTCTGGAAAATCGCTCTTTAACCTCTTTTTGCTCCACATTCCTACAATTGACTCCAATTTACCAAATATGAGCACAATCTACCAATTAATACATACATTGATAATTACCTTTATATCCTTGCAACATGATAGTTGGGAGTTGGACCCATTTAATAAGACTAAAGTTTGAATTTTGAAATCTAAAAAGCAAGTACTGAAAGTATTAAGTTGTTGAATTGATTAAATTTTATCTATTTGATAAATAACAGAACTATAATGCTAAACTGAAATATCGCAGAAATATTATGTTTTTATCCTTGAAAATTTGCCTTCAATTGTGTAATTAGAGAGAAAAACAGTGTATGGGTGTGTGTGTGAAAGAAATAAAAATTAATGAAATAATTTAGAGATGGTGTTTAGATGTTCATATTTGTCCGTGGCAGTGTATATTTACATGTGTGTGTGTGTGTGAATAGAAAGAGAATAAATTTGTGTTTTGCATGAAAGCATGTATAAGAGTGTGCTATATGTATGTGAGCTATAATATATATAGTCAATTCAAAAAATTCAGTGAAAAATTTTCACTTAAAAATTGTACACAAATTGAGTAGTGCGTAAGGCATTTTTGTAATCAAACATGTAGAATTTAAAAGGTTCTGATCGAATTAATTTTCAGCATTAAGTAGAGTTATCAAACACACCCTTAGATACAATCATAGATGAAAATATGATATAGTACTCGCTCGTTAAACTTCAAAAAGTACACTATATTGGCCACTTCTTTAGTTTCTAACGTTGTCATATATGCAAGTAGAAGCACATGACATGCACACTTCATCTTATAAGAGCATTTCTATGTTTCTGTTACTAACTGATCAAAATTATATACTCTCATAAGTTTAACGGGTAAATTGACATACAAAAAATGGTTTAATGGGTGAATTGAAAGTTCTTCTACCATTTTTCTATTGCTATAATTATTATTTTTAGAATCTTTTTCATTGTTAATTTCAGGGTTTGAATCTTATGATCTTATAATTTATTAATTTATAGAATGTATTTACAATTCAAAGAAACACTCATTTTATCAACTAAAGTTTTATTTTATTTTATAAGAATATGAATTATTCTATTAATATAGGAGGCTAAAAGTGTAAGTAATTTAAACCAATCCATATCTACTTGATTTGCAAATGTAATTCAATTCTATTAATGTCTTTAATGTGCGTACGTAACTCTTCATAATTTCTTATTGCAATATGAAAATTTAAATCCATAAATTTTAGATGAAACAAGAAAAATTAGGGATGAGATTTAGGTAAATATAAATAAAAAATCAGCAACAATAAACTCATAATTTAGGAAAATATGATATGTAATTTTAATGAATTATTAGTTTATGATATAAACGGAACCAAAAGATTATAAAAGGTTTAAAAAATATTATTATTTTATCAAAATTATTACTTTAGCTCGTTAGTCCAAGTAGGGATCCAAAAAAATTATTATTTAATGGAATTTATTAATTTATTGAATATTATTTTAAAGAGATTTTACTTTATATCTTTCCGTTATAAAGTAAAAGTGGATCATTTACATAATTTTGGTTTGCGAGTTAACAATAGAATATCATATTTACCCAACGCAAAACTAAACGATCAATTTAATTAGATTTTTTTGAAGGAATCAATTTAATTAGATTCAACACAAGAATCCATAAAGGGCAATCTAATTTAGAGGAAAATTCTACAATGTCGTTATTCATTTTAAGGGTGCAACCATTGTTTTTAGACCAATAGTACATTGCCATGTAAGAAGTTTCAGTTCAATATGACAGGGTTCTTTGTTTAGGATTCTTATCTGAAAACTTATATTTACTTGCATATAAGGTAAATCACAATGATCAAACTTGACCTTTCTAGAAAGGGACGAATTGGCTGCTTGCGTAGTTCTCGCCAAACTCTGAAAACTACAAACCATAAAACTCGCACTTTAATTGAAATCAATTTATCAATAATACAATAAAACTAATACAAAATTAGCAAAGAATAATGCTAATACATCCTCCACATGAAAATCCTCTTGACAGTTTCTCTAGTCGAGTCTCCTCTTATTTCCCCAAAAACAAATCTCCTCTTATGGAAACATATTTTTTAAAGAAAAACTTGATGAGTTAAAGCCCAATGAGAGTTATTGTGCATGCAAATGAAATTTCATAGAAATATTAACAAATTATTCAATAACACCGTGATAAAGATTCAAAGTTTGTCTCAATAAATCTAGCTCTTAAGTGTAAATTACAAAATATTAACCAATAAAATAGTTCCAAAGCCCTTTCAAAAATTTAGTTACAAAATAATGTCCTTCAACAGAACTCAAAGTTATCCACCGAACTTTTCAAAAAACATTGTCAAATATGTTGAAACTTGCTTGACAAAATTGAATTTCAAGAACTGTGCACAAAAATATAAATAGGAAGGATGTCAGTGAAAACTTGGTTGGTATAGCTGACTCAGTAAAAAATCATACAGCTCCACAGATTGTGTATGCAACTCAATACAATCGTAACATATCAAATTTTGCCTGGTACTCGGTAACAAAAATGAGATACCCGAAATATCTCTAGAAAATTCATCGTGCAACACAAGAGCAAACCCCCTGATCTTGTTGGATGGAGGTCATGGTCAACTTAGTACTTTTCATTGATTAGCCTTTATTTTACCTATTTTTAGTTAGGTTTTTGGTTAAATTTTTGGTGTGTTTTAAGTTAAAATTGTGACAGCCCCACCTTCCCCTAAGGCGAACCAGAGGGTTCGGCGGACCGCCTGCCCAACTCTCGCCGGAACTCACTACAGTCCTCAGATAAATTACATAACTCAATAATAAACGAAATAACATTTCTCAAGCTTATAACGTATACTTACATACATTCAAATCTCAAATAGTGGCACAAACCCAAATGTGCAAAGGTTATCAATTCTTCATACATCCAACTCTCGCCAAGCACTAGGGCGAGAACCATTACAAAAATTCAAAAGAAATAGACTAGGCTAGTCAATACAGATCTCTCGTCCTTGCTCGCATCCCATGTTAAGGAAAACAAAACTAACAGAATGAACTAAAAGTTCAGTGAGGTTCCAAACACATAATCAACGTAAATAAGGACATTAATCATGTAATAACAAGTAATCCAGGAAACATTTACACTATGAAGCAATGATAACACATTCATTAAAAGGATACATGCTCACATGGAGCCTTTCGTTCTTTTATTCACCTTTCATTTCCTTATTCCTCCAATCGTTTTAAAATGCATTTTGTAAGTGAAAACCCCTCTATTGACATTGTCACTCGTTCATTCATTTCATCTTTCCCCCTTCTAGACATTGGCCAGATTCCACCCGACAACATGGTAATACTCGTGTAACAGCCCCACTTTCCCCAAAGGCGAACCAAAAGGGTTAGCGGACTGCCTGCCCAGCTCTCGCCAGGACTACGGATTAGTTCACGTCGATCTATTACGTTCCGGAACATACCATTGCGCGCAAACAAGTCAAAATCACAAGATTAAAAAAAACGAAAATCGAAGCCGAAATGAACAGTAGCAGACACGTCAGAATCCGGCCGGAATCTGGCCGGATTTCCGGCCGGATTCTCGGCCGGATACAAGGCCGAGAGCATTCAAAAAAATTTTCCAAAATCCCACTCAATCCGGCCGGCAATCCGGCCAAGATTCTGGCCGGATTGTCTGGCCGGATACCGGCCAGAGAGCAACTGGCCGGATTTTTTTTTCCAAGCAATCCGGCCTTCAATCCGGCCAGTTTCTGGCCGGATTCCTGGCGGGATTCGGCACTGTTCATCTTCGGCAAATTTTTTTTTCTTTTCCATTTGAAAGTCGTGTCACTCCAAAATCCAACCAAACATCATCCAAACATAAATATACATTGAATTTCAACATTTACAACCATAGTGGCAGGCCAAAACCATTCATTAAGGAAGTACATATTCGGTTTGCCTATCAAAAGGAAATGAACCCGTTACACATTAGGGTTTCATTTCAAGAGCTATACAAAAGACATTTACATGCTCAACTTGGCAATTAACTATCCAATCCATTCCCAAAAGTAATTATATCCCTGTAAGGAAAACAAATAACACGGAATGAGCTAAAGCCCAGTGAGCAACTACCACAATAACAGTTAAGATCACATAAGCATAACCATTCAATTCAAGTATGCAATTTCGAAGTAAAGCAAATCAGTGAAAGGATACGGTCGGCTCTCAAGAGCCCATTTCCACGCTTGCAATCTTGATCCAACCTCATTGACCCTCCGTCAATGTTAAGAGTACCAAACCTAGACCTCACTTTACTTCCATTCCTTCCACCCAACATACCCCAACCGGGCCCGCACTCCAATTCAGTAGCTTTTGGTAATACTCGAGTATACCGGAACCAAGAGTCTCATTACTACAAGGTTCCCCAGTACAGTCCCCGTGGCATGACAATTTTCACGACCAAGCCCTCGCCGGCTCGATCCAATTGACTACCGAACGGGGTTGAGCTCAGTAATACAGTAAAGCCGTTGGATACTCGTCCAAACGACACCAAATCAGTTTCCATGCATGGAATTCAGTATCTCATATAACAATTGCAGTATTTCAGTAAAACAGTAAATAGCCATGAAGGAAATTACAAGGGGTGAGGGCGGTCAAGTACACCCTCACCTCAATCACTTCCAATAACCAATTAAGCCTTCAAGGCATCAAATACACGTGGAACAAAGCCACATTATAACAAGTAAGTGAGTAGTATACTCACTAAGCAATTAAGTGCTATGTCATGCACTTCCGTCAGGGGAATGTCGTGAACCACCGTCACGCCCTAGAACACATAAGCAAGTACAATGAGACTCAATAACGAGTCATAAAGCAATGCCAATCACAACCCCAATAGGGTTTCATAAGCATATACAAGCATTATAGCAAACCAGAAATTCAAACAATGGCTTTAGCCTTGGCCCTGAAAATAAAACTGTTTTGTCCTTACTTTGCGGTAATGGCGTCAATTTCACTACGATTATCGGATGGGGGTGTAAGACCCACCGTTTCGAAGCTATGAAACAGGGATACAACAATGTAGAAGGTCACTCAATCCAGTTCCTAGCTTAACTAGGTCAAAATGCCAAATACTAAACCAGAATGACCAAAACAGGTTTGCAAATCACACAAAACTGTAATTACTATAACTCAGTCTATATAGGTCCAAATGCCGAAATTCCAAAGGAATATGGTAGCTAAGACATCCAGCTACATTTCATCAGAAGACACCAACTTCAAAATCCAAACCAATTCCAGCCAAAATAGCCAAATACCAACGCAGTTTTCGCATTCTGTCCAAAGCAGAACAGCTACAGTAATTCCGACATAACTCACTCTACACTAAGCCAAATGGCCTGAAATTTTACAGGCACCTCAAACTCATCAATACCTACAACTTTCATGTTTTGAGTAAAGTCCAATTCGGCCTCTAACCCTATGATCCAAAACCAGACAGAATTAGGGATTTATGAACCCTAACTTTCCATTTTTCCATCCAAATCCAAAATTGATTGCATTTATCAAAAATTCACACCTACTAGAGTCATTTTAAACCATTACCATTCATCATACAAGGCCACAACATCAAGATCATATTAAACCAGAAAATTCATCATAAATTGGAAAATTCCACCAAATCACTCCAAATAAAGAAATAAATCACATATTCCATCACTCATGCCACCATTAAGCACAAAATAAGCATCATTAGAGGTAGTAGGGTGTTCAAGCATCACTTACCAAGAAATCAAAAGAGAGAGGGATGTTGGCCACCTTAGACCTTCAAACAAACTTCACTAAGACACTTACTAGCACTAGAAGGAAAGATTTTATGGAGTGGAACCTAGTGTAGGCTTTTGTTCTTGGAAGATTGAGTGAAATGGAAGCTTGAAAGTTGAAGAAATTTCCTTCCTTCTTGAGCTAGGAGGGCCGGCCAACATGGAGGAGAAAATGGTGATTTTTGGGCAATTTTGAGATATTTAATCCTTTGGTCAAAAAAAGTCAAGAAAGTAAATAGTAATTCTTAAAGTCCAACCAATGAGAATGTGACACTTGCCACCTCATTAAATGCATTCCTATCCTTTCTTTCTTCTCTCACATCAATCATTTCACACACTCTACTTATCTATTAACACCCGATAAATTTTACACAGTATCCGGAATTTAACCTAATTGGCCGAATTTTTCCGAACTTTTCACACTAGTGGGTCCCACGTCCAATATACATTCTTAATTTTCTAAAACTCACCAATGCTAGAAAAAATCATCTAAAAACTATAATTACGCATAAAACCTACCAGAAAATGCAAAATTTATGCAATGAAGGGAACTAAAACCCTAGGAAAAATAATTAGGGTTTTACGGGTTCTCACAACTCGAGTATACCAAACTTTCACCCAGTGTCACCAAATTGCCCGACCGAGTCCGCTTCTGGCTCGAGTCGATCGGCAATGAAGGGCAAGGGCCCGGTTCAGCCAAAAGGCTTACATTCATGTACAACTAACATTTAATCACTTAAACATTGAAAATTTCACATTTCATTTAGGTCGAGTGCGATAAAGTACACACTCGCCTAGCAAAATTTATTTTTAACAAACATTTATCATTTAATCAGATATCCACAACAAATAATATAGTTAATGGAAACATAACAAACAAAGAACACTCACCTATTTACACAAAATAACGTCCAAAGTAACCCTCCAGGTAATACCCTCAATCACCGATGAATCCTAAAATTAATCAAGAGCATATATTACAGTTCATCTAGCAAAAATTAGGTGAACCGAAGGAAATCCAAAGTACAATGTATATACATGGTTGTTGGGATGAAAAGAGTACCTTTAGACTCAAAGACATGAGTAACTAAGAGTTTTCCAAATCAAACACAAAACTAAACTCAGAAAGATTGAGAAAGAAATAAGTAAACATTTGAAGTTCAAAACTGGATATTTGTAGCTATTCCTCATGTTTTAAAACGGTTAAAACGGTCATCCCATTCACCATGCAAAAATGTATAAGTTCAAGAAAACTTTAGCTCTTATAACACCCTAGAGTGGACCTAAGAGTTCCAAACAAAATAAGTCCAACACATCACAAAATCTGTGAGGACTCGCAAAAACTATTATTTTATGCCTAATTTATGGCTTAATAAATTATTTAATTGGGTTTTAATTCCAAGGAATATTTTCTAGTCTTATTAGACCTAAATAAGTGGTAAAATATCTTCGTTATATTTTTTAAAAGGATTCGTTTCGAAAATTAATTTCCTAGAGCGCGTTTAGTAAAAATAGTGAATAGTACTTGGAGATTTTATCCGCGTAGTAGCACAATAAGCTTGGAATATTGGAGATTTGTACTATGGTCCTAAAATAGGTAATTTTATGAATAAATATTCAAGTGATAGTTAGTAGTGCAATCGTTATAAGAATTTTTCGAAAGTTTCGCGTTATAGCGTTAAATTTGACGATACGCGTTTTCACACGCGCGACTTCATTTGAGGGACTTTAGACCCTTATTCCGGGACAATTAAGAGTGAATAATATTTACATGAATATATATGCCTTGGAGGTTTAGTGCACTAGTGAACCAAACGCGCGAGAAATCGAGTCCAAACGCATCCTAATTGCACTATTTCAAGTTGACTTTGAGATGTATTTTGCACCACACAATGAATCTTCCTTAGGAAGCCACAATTGAACCAACACTCCCTCTCTCCTCACTTCACTTGGCCGAGCAACAAGAAAGGAGAAGAGCTCTCCATTGTCTTCATTTTTCATCTTCAATTCATGCACCAAAATTCATCCAAATCACACCAAACTTGGAGACCACTTAGCAAACCACTTGGAGACTATATCTAGCTAAGGAGGAGGGGAGCTTTCACGGTTTCTTGGAGCTTCAAGAGGGCCGAAAATTCTGACCTTGCAAACCAAAGGAGTAGGTAATGATCAACCCTTGGATTCTTATCTTTTGGAGATTATATGGCAAGATTAAGCTCATGCATGCACTTAGTTACTTGATTATGGTGTAAAAATGTGATTGTGGGCTCTTGGAATTCCCACACTTGGGTTGTTGTTGCTGATTTGATGATTGATGGTGATTATATTGTTGGTTTAGTGATTATAATGATGTATTAGTGGTGGGTAATTAGTAGGAACTTCATTGGGTGTAAGAAGCAAAAACTTCCGATTCTACCCCTGTTTTATTCGGCCATTTTAAGGCCAGTTTTTAATGAAATAATGGCTTGAATTGGATGCTTATATGATGTATTAGAGGTGTGAAAAATTTCATTGAAAAATAATGAGGTTTGAATGGGCAAATGAATTTTTTTTAGAAACCAGCAAATCTGGAAAACTGATTCGCGTATGCTCTGACCAGCAGTAGTATTTTGGCTATAACTCTGTCCTCGGATGTCGAAATCATGTGCCGTCAGTGGCGTTTGAAACTAGACATTCCTAGATTTAATTTGGTATATAATGTACATTCTGATTCTTTGTGAGCAAGCCGAACCAAATGTTTTAAGTTCGCTGTCCTGTTACTCTGTTCTTCTGGAATGAAGTGTTCAGGCAGCAACTTGATGCCCGAATTTGAACCAGATGGGAGCCAAATTTGGAAACGATTTCTTCTGTGATATTTTAACTCTATGAATTTATTTTCCAACGGCGTAAGCCATGCTCGATTTCGAGCTATAATGACTGAGTTGTGACTGAAGCAAGTGGACTGCTCTGTTTTGGAAAACCCTAATCTTTGGACTGGTTTGGAACAAAATCTTGGAGTGAACTTGTTAGTTGATGTTCTTGATATTAAACACTTACCAAAGGTATCGTGGATGTATCTTAGACCCTTATTTCACAAATGAACCATGGTTGGATAACTTTCTTGATTAAACGATTGGAAATTTGGAAAATGAAAGTCAATGGCAGATTGCCTTAGGATTTTTCTTGAACTTTGGTGGGCTAATTAACTACCTTGCCGAAGGTATTTTTCCCCGAAATTCGATAGAGAGATACCTTCCATATAGTATTGAAACACTGCCAATTTTGGTGCCGATTCAAGTTCGTTTCGATACCCAATTGAATTACTAAAGTTAGAGGTTCAAGTCTGGAAAATTCTCATCCAGTCTTGAATTTGCTTAACTTCGGGCTACCGTATCTCGGTGCTCGAAACTCCGATTCTTGATCTGCTTGTTTTGTCATACACTTCACTTGCAACACTAATTGAGCTGAAAATTTCAGAGGCCGGTTTGCAACGTGTGAATCGTGCCGAATTTCCAAAGTTGGCCGAAATCCAACTTAATTCTGCCATGAAAACCAACCCTGCGTCTTCAAGCCCATTTTTGACCACTTTTCACTTCGATTCATGGAAAAGTGTCTTCTAGGAACTTATAGTACTCTCTAAGAGGTTTCCAACGGTATAAAGTTTTCCAATTCTCGACTTATACCGAGCGAGTTACGATTTTTCAAAGATTAGGATAAAACTGAAATTCTCACATTTCAAGGCAAAGGAGTTTTTCCAAAACTCTTAATTCTCGTAGTATTATTCAAACGTTTTGCCCTCGATTTTCATGATAAAAACTCAAATAATATTGTACCTAATAAAAGGCAAGTTGAACCTCGATTTACGTGTAATTGAGGTTCCTTTTTGCAAAATAATTCTTAGATTGTACTAGTGTACAATCTTTCTTGTTAAGTGGGTTAATTGTATGATTATTCGCTATTAAATTGCCAGGCGCGCAAGGAGACCTTCAAGAGGATCTCACCGCGGACACTTGAACTTCCGGAAAATAATTCTTATTGAATTGCTTGGTGAGTGTCAAGTGTGTGAATTTTGATACTTGCTTATTTGTGGGATTTGTTGAAAGTTTTAAAAATAAGGGCGGGTGCGTACTTTATCGCACTCGTTCTAATTTCAAATGAATGAATGAAACGTATTGAATGAATGAATGAAATGCAATGTTATGTCATGAATGCTTATGTCGTTGGAGTGAACCTCCTCGACTTTCAAATGAATGGGGGACGCCCAAACTCATAGGCCGTCCTTAGACTCGAGCCAGCAATGGGCTTGGTCGGGGATTTGGACGAGCCATGAGATACAAATAAGCTCGACCTAATAAGAGGTCTTGCTTGGCATACTCGTTGAGTATCGCCCAATATTGGCCATTGTGGGCCCTTGGGGTGTACGGTGGACGGAGGGAAGTAAGTGGTGATCTACGGAAATGGAAATACCGACCCGGTTGACAGGAGGGTCAATGCGGGAAGGTATACGAATGACAACGGCAGATCGAGTGGAACTTAGCTCCTGAGAGCTACTATATCCTTGAATTGTTTCTGATTACTTTTCCTGTTTGATTGATTGATTATTGAAAAGACATGGCTTTATTTATTAAATCTGGGATTGTTATTTGACTAAGTGCTTGCATGTGTGTTCTTGGCCTCACGAGCGTTTAGCTCACCCTATAGTTTTGTTTTCCTTAACAGGACCGACTCTTGGAGAGATATGGAGAAACCATCCGTTGTAATTTTGTTAAGACTCCTGTTATATATTTTGACTAGGCCCTGGTTTGGGTTGTACTTGTGGAAATTGTAAACTTGAAAAGTTTGGGCCCTGATGTGTACTTTGAATTTAAGTCGTTTCATGACTACCCGATGTACTGGTGATACATTAAGTGACTTGTTAAGCTTGAACGCTTCCGCATTATTGTATTCGTGTTGATCTCATCGAAGTGTTTAGTTCGATTTTAAATTGAATGGAATTGCTTGAGTCCTGGCGTGAGCTGGGCAGGCGTCCGCGGATACCCTTTGGTCCGCCTTAGGGAGATGTGGGGCGTCACAGTTGGTATCAGAGCTTAGGCTTCAGATCTCTGTAGCGTATCCTAGGCTTAAAGTTTAGGATGCTTGACTGTGGGATTAATTTGGATATTATGTGAACAAGGATCTATTGTATCTTAGGGGTTAAAGAAATTGATTATTCGGGAGTTCTTATTTGGGACTTGCAGAAGAAACTGAGGAATTAGGTGATGTTATATTGAAGGAAGATATGGGAAGAGAGATTTGAAGTGAAAGATTGGATGAATTTGAATTATCATTATATTTGTAAGTGTGGAAAGAATTGAGATAATTATTAGTACTGGCTATGGAGGATAAGAGACCGAGATTTGATAGTCAAACTCCATGTGTGATGATTTTGAACCAAGATAAAAGTACAAAGGAATAAAATGCATTTTCCGCCCAAATATCTTCTAAAGAAATTCTGCTTTGAAAATTTAAAGAAAAACTAGGAGGTACTAGTTTTATTTGTAAGCGATGAGTGGAAATAAGATATATATGCTTTAAATATGGGTAATTTTCCGACTTTGGTAAAAAGGTGAGTTTTACTTGAATTTCAAATTTGAAAATTTGTGAATAACTAATGAGTTGTTGAACTTTGTATATGATGGGTTAATACAAGATTTACATTTTCTAAACTAAGTTTTCCCCCTTGATTGTATATTGGTGTAATCTCACACTTAAATTTGTCCATGCTTTACACGAAGAAAAATATATATATATATCCTGAGTTTTCGAAAGAATGGCAAGTTTATGTTTAATAATGTGAATCCTGAACTTGATAAGATTTCTGACTACTTGAAATACTCTTCTTATGTTTTAAAATTTTTGACTTTCAAGAAGAGTGAGCCAATTTTAAATGTACGGACTGAGGCAACTTTGAGATATAGAGCAACTGCATTCAAGAGTACAAGTTAGTGTGAATTGATTTGGTTTCCATTTGACACGTAACGTAGCAAGTTGTACTTATTCTTGGGTTTGAACTTGGAACTTGAGACTTTAATTACAAAACCCTAAGACTGGTTATTTTTGGAGATGATGGTGTTCCGACTGGTGGCTGGTTATTAAAGATTTTGAACTCCGAATGGATAATCTTGGTTTTAGCTTGCGTTATGACTTTATTGGATCTAATTTCATAAAGGCGTGTGATCTGATTGAAATTAGTGATGTCTGGACCCCTTTGGTTTAACTATGGACTTAGAAAGGGGTAGTGCACGCTGTGAGGCCTTTTGTATCCTGCTTGTATGTACTTCTATATTTTTGTGGCACTTAATTGCCTTTGTGCAATATTGGACATATTGGTCTTGTTTTGTAACTTCTAACCGTGCTATAACTTTTGATACATGTAATGAATCATGACCTGATTTTAAATGTTTTTGCAACTTGTATACGCGTTATGCTCTTTATGCTTAGTTATGCCTTTTCCTGTGCTTATAGACTTTTCTTAAGTAGGGTAGCAGGAATGAGAAAAGGGGACCGTGACCGAGGGCTTAGACAACCCTGTACTTGTGAGACAAATTGATAGACAGTTTCATATAATTTAATAGGTCCCTAGTACCGAATATGAATCGAACATAAACCCGAAGATCCGATCTACTAGTGTATAATGGATTAACCTAGCTAGAAACTTGGTGAGCTTTTCTTGTGCGCAACATATGTTATGATTGGTTCTGTGCCAATATTTCAATCTTAGGAAGTTTGAACTCCGAAAGTATTGCAGTGGGTTGGTAAGAGAACTCGAACTGCCTGAAACCGATTAGACTGAGCTTACTTGAGACTTGAACCTGTTTAGGCTAGTGTGCTCTTGCGTATCCTCAATGGACCTAATTTGACTGAAATATGGAATGTGGACTTGAATTTTGTGACTGTTTAAGAATGTGAATTGCTGGACAGAGGTTAGGCCAGTGTGTTCTTACTCGTACTCATGACCCTTGAATTTGAACTTGAACTTGCACTTGGACTTGAACTTATACTTTTGTTCGTACTCATACACCATGAACCTGAAGTATTTGGCTCTGCTTTGACCCTACTCTTGAACTTATTCGTACTGGTGTGGTTGTAGACCGGCTACTACTCTTCTGTGGCGGTTGAACTGAACCTCTCTGGTGGGGCATTGCTTGTTGTGTTGTCCAGCACCACCAGGGATGAACTTTTGATTTGAAGCTTCGCTATATCCTGAATTTCTTCCAAATGTCTGGGACTTTACGTCCGACTTCAAGCCTTTTGCCTGTTTTATCTGATTACGCGATTAATTCCCTATTGGACCATGACTATTTGATAGGTTGGATTGGTGTGATATGTAGTACTTGAACCTGATAAGTGATTATTATATAAACCATGCTCTACTGGATGGAAGGGGTAAGTTAGCCTCGTCTGCACTTATTTCGGGAATTCGGGCTAGAAAATTTTTAAATAAGGGAGCTCAAGGATATTTGGCTTTTCTTATTAATACCCCTAGCGATAAGGTGAATCTGGAGGACACACCGGTAGTGAAAGAATTTTCTGATGTTTTTCCTGAAGAATTGGAGTCTCTACCCCGGAACGGGAAATAGATTTTAAAATTGATTTAGCTCCGGGAACAGCACCTATATCAAGGACACCATACAGGATGGCTCCGGCTGAGTTGAAGGAGTTGAAGTTACAATTACAGGATTTGTTGGAACGGGGTTTTATACTAGAGAGTGATTCTCCGTGGGGAGCCCCAGTTTTGTTTGTAAAGAAGAAAGATGGGAGTTTGAGGTTATGTATAGATTATCGAGGTTTAAATGATGTTACGGTTAAGAATAAATACCCACTACCCCACATTGATGAACTGTTTGACCAACTGCAAGGGGCGGTAGTATTTTCAAAGTTGGATCTAAGGTAAGGTTACTATCAATTGAGGATTTTGGAGAAGGACATACCTAAGACTGCTTTTAACTCGAGGGATGGGCACTTCGAGTTTGCAGTGATGCATTTTGGGTTAACCAATGCACCTGCCGCTTTCATGGATTTAATGCATAGGGTTTTTAAGCCTTACTTGGACCAATTTGTGGTGATCTTCATTGATGATATTTTGGTGTATTCTAAGAATGTGAATGACCATGAGAAACATTTAAGAATTGTTTTACAAATCTTGAGGGAACATTAGTTATATGCTAAGTTTAGCAAATGTGAATTCTGGCTAAAAGAAGTGATTTTCCTAGGGCATATAATTTCTCAGGAGGGAATAAAATGTACCAAGACTTGAAAAGTCTATATTGGTGGAAAAATATGAATAAGGAAATTGCCCAATTTGTTCAGACATGCTTGGTTTGTCAACAGGTTAAAGCCGAACATCAGAAACCATCTGGGCCTTTGCAACCTCTAGAAATACCTGAGTGGAAATGGGAAAATATTACCATGGATTTTGTATCAGGCTTACCAAGGACACAGAGAGGCCATGATGCCATTTGGGTGATAGTAGATAGATTGACTAAATCGGCTCATTTCCTACCGATTAACATGAAATACCCGTTAGAAAAGCTGGCCAAGTTGTACTTGGATGAGATCATCAGACTACATGGTATACCTGTGAGTATTGTGTCAGATAGGGATCCAAGATTTGTTTCGAGGTTTTGGCAAAAGATGCAAGAAGTGTTGGGGACTAAGTTGAACTTTAGTACCACCTATCATCCCCAGACTGATGGACAATCTGAAAGAACAATTCAAACTCTTGAGGACATGTTGAGGACTTGTGTACTGGACTTTGGAAAGAATTGGAGTAAGTTCTTGACTTTAGTGGAATTTGCCTATAACAATAGTTTCCACTCTTCTATTCAAATGGCTCCGTATGAGGCACTTTATGGTCGGAAGTGTAGATCCCCAATTTGTTGGGATGAAGTAGGTGAACGGAAAATCTTAGACACGACTACTGTATCTTGGATCGAGGAGGCTAATGAAAAGGTGAAATTGGTACGGCAAAGAATTCAAACCGCTCAGAGTAGACAAAAGAGTTATGCCGACACTCGGAGGAAGGATTTGGAGTTCACTGTTGGAGATATGGTATTTCTCAAGATTACGCCTTTAAAAGCAAGTTTGATGTCCGGAAAAGGGAAGAAACTACAACCAAGGTTTGTAGGGCCTTATAAGATTATTCAGCGAGTTGGGAATGTAGCCTATAAGCTGGAATTACCACCGAGTTTATCTCGTATCCATAACGTGTTTCATGTGTCCATGCTTAAGAAGTATCATCCAGACCCCTCTCATGTTTTACAACCGGAGAATATTGAGATTGATGAAACCCTGACCTATGAGGAGAGACCGGTAAAACTTCTGGATCGAAAGGTGAAGGAATTGAGGAACAAGCAGATACCACTAGTGAAAGTTTTATGGAAGAACCATGGAGTAGAGGAAGCAACATGGGAAGTTGAAGAGACAATCAGAGAGAAGTATCCAAACTTGTTCACCGACCAAGGTAAATTTCGAGGACGAAATTTTCTTAAGGGGGAGAGGATGTGAGGACTCGCAAAAACTATTATTTTATGCCTAATTTATGGCTTAATAAATTATTTAATTGGGTTTTAATTCCAAGGAATATTTTCTAATCTTATTAGACCTAAATAAGTGGTAAAATATCTTCGTTATATTTTTTAAAAGGATTCGTTTCGAAAATTAATTTCCTAGAGCGCGTTTAGTAAAAATAGTGAATAGTACTTGGAGATTTTATCCGCGTAGTAGCACAATAAGCTTGGAATATTGGAGATTTGTACTATAGTCCTAAAATAGGTAATTTTATGAATAAATATTCAAGTGATAGTTAGTAGTGCAATCGTTATAAGAATTTTTCGAAAGTTTCGCGTTATAGCGTTAAATTTGACGATACGCGTTTTCACACGCGCGACTTTATTTGAGGGACTTTAGACCCTTATTCCGGGACAATTAAGAGTGAATAATATTTACATGAATATATATGCCTTGGAGGTTTAGTGCACTAGTGAACCAAACGCGCGAGAAATCGAGTCCAAACGCATCCTAATTGCACTATTTCAAGTTGACTTTGAGATGTATTTTGCACCACACAATGAATCTTCCTTAGGAAGCCACAATTGAACCAACACTCCCTCTCTCCTCACTTCACTTGGCCGAGCAACAAGAAAGGAGAAGAGCTCTCCATTGTCTTCATTTTTCATCTTCAATTCATGCACCAAAATTCATCCAAATCACACCAAACTTGGAGACCACTTAGCAAACCACTTGGAGACTATATCTAGCTAAGGAGGAGGGGAGCTTTCACGGTTTCTTGGAGCTTCAAGAGGGCCGAAAATTCTGACCTTGCAAACCAAAGGAGTAGGTAATGATCAACCCTTGGATTCTTATCTTTTGGAGATTATATGGCAAGATTAAGCTCATGCATGCACTTAGTTACTTGATTATGGTGTAAAAATGTGATTGTGGGCTCTTGGAATTCCCACACTTGGGTTGTTGTTGCTGATTTGATGATTGATGGTGATTATATTGTTGGTTTAGTGATTATAATGATGTATTAGTGGTGGGTAATTAGTAGGAACTTCATTGGGTGTAAGAAGCAAAAACTTCCGATTCTACCCCTGTTTTATTCGGCCATTTTAAGGCCAGTTTTTAATGAACTAATGGCTTGAATTGGATGCTTATATGATGTATTAGAGGTGTGAAAAATTTCATTGAAAAATAATGAGGTTTGAATGGGCAAATGAATTTTTTTTAGAAACCAGCAAATCTGGAAAACTGATTCGCGTATGCTCTGACCAGCAGTAGTATTTTGGCTATAACTCTGTCCTCGGATGTCGAAATCATGTGCCGTCGGTGGCGTTTGAAACTAGACATTCCTAGATTTAATTTGGTATATAATGTACGTTCTGATTCTTTGTGAGCAAGCCGAACCAAATGTTTTAAGTTCGCTGTCCTGTTACTCTGTTCTTCTGGAATGAAGTGTTCAGGCAGCAACTTGATGCCCGAATTTGAACCAGATGGGAGCCAAATTTGGAAACGATTTCTTCTGTGATATTTTAAGTCTATGAATGTATTTTCGAACGGCGTAAGCCATGCTCGATTTCGAGCTATAATGACTGAGTTGTGACTGAAGCAAGTGGACTGCTCTGTTTTGGAAAACCCTAATCTTTGGACTGGTTTGGAACAAAATCTTGGAGTGAACTTGTTAGTTGATGTTCTTGATATTAAACACTTACCAAAGGTATCGTGGATGTATCTTAGACCCTTATTTCACAAATGAACCATGGTTGGATAACTTTCTTGATTAAACGATTGGAAATTTGGAAAATGAAAGTCAATGGCAGATTGCCTTAGGATTTTTCTTGAACTTTGGTGGGCTAATTAACTACCTTGCCGAAGGTATTTTTCCCCGAAATTCGATAGAGAGATACCATCCATATATTATTGAAACACTGCCAATTTTGGTGCCGATTCAAGTTCGTTTCGATACCCAATTGAATTACTAAAGTTAGAGGTTCAAGTCTGGAAAATTCTCATCCAGTCTTGAATTTGCTTAACTTCGGGCTACCGTATCTCGGTGCTCGAAACTCCGATTCTTGATCCGCTTGTTTTGTCATACACTTCATTTGCAACACTAATTGAGCTGAAAATTTCAGAGGCCGGTTTGCAACGTGTGAATCGTGCCGAATTTCCAAAGTTGGCCGAAATCCAACTTAATTCTGCCATGAAAACCAACCCTGCGTCTTCAAGCCCATTTTTGACCACTTTTCACTTCGATTCATGTAAAAGTGTCTTCTAGGAACTTATAGTACTCTCTAAGAGGTTTCCAACGGTATAAAGTTTTCCAATTCTCGACTTATACCGAGCGAGTTACGATTTTTCAAAGATTAGGATAAAACTGAAATTCTCACATTTCAAGGCAAAGGAGTTTTTCCAAAACTCTTAATTCTCGTAGTATTATTCAAACGTTTTGCCCTCGATTTTCATGATAAAAACTCAAATAATATTGTACCTAATAAAAGGCAAGTTGAACCTCGATTTACGTGTAATTGAGGTTCCTTTTTGCAAAATAATTCTTAGATTGTACTAGTGTACAATCTTTCTTGTTAAGTGGGTTAATTGTATGATTATTCGCTATTAAATTGCCAGGCGCGCAAGGAGACCTTCAAGAGGATCTCACCGCGGACACTTGAACTTCCGGAAAATAATTCTTATTGAATTGCTCGGTGAGTGTCAAGTGTGTGAATTTTGATACTTGCTTATTTGTGGGATTTGTTGAAAGTTTTAAAAATAAGGGCGGGTGCGTACTTTATCGCACTCGTTCTAATTTCAAATGAATGAATGAAACGTATTGAATGAATGAATGAAATGCAATGTTATGTCATGAATGCTTATGTCGTTGGAGTGAACCTCCTCGACTTTCAAATGAATGGGGGACGCCCAAACTCATAGGCCGTCCTTAGACTCGAGCCAGCAATGGGCTTGGTCGGGGATTTGGACGAGCCATGAGATACAAATAAGCTCGACCTAATAAGAGGTCTTGCTTGGCATACTCGTTGAGTATCGCCCAATATTGGCCATTGTGGGCCCTTGGGGTGTACGGTGGACGGAGGGAAGTAAGTGGTGATCTACGGAAATGGAAATACCGACCCGGTTGACAAGAGGGTCAATGCGGGAAGGTATACGAATGACAACGGCAGATCGAGTGGAACTTAGCTCCTGAGAGCTACTATATCCTTGAATTGTTTCTGATTACTTTTCCTGTTTGATTGATTGATTATTGAAAAGACATGGCTTTATTTATTAAATCTGGGATTGTTATTTGACTAAGTGCTTGCATGTGTGTTCTTGGCCTCACGAGCGTTTAGCTCACCCTATAGTTTTGTTTTCCTTAACAGGACCGACTCTTGGAGAGATATGGAGAAACCATCCGTTGTAATTTTGTTAAGACTCCTGTTATATATTTTGACTAGGCCCTGGTTTGGGTTGTACTTGTGGAAATTGTAAACTTGAAAAGTTTGGGCCCTGATGTGTACTTTGAATTTAAGTCGTTTCATGACTACCCGATGTACTGGTGATACATTAAGTGACTTGTTAAGCTTGAACGCTTCCGCATTATTGTATTCGTGTTGATCTCATCGAAGTGTTTAGTTCGATTTTAAATTGAATGGAATTGCTTGAGTCCTGGCGTGAGCTGGGCAGGCGTCCGCGGATACCCTTTGGTCCGCCTTAGGGAGATGTGGGGCGTCACAAAATCACCTTCCCAAATGTCACTTTTACTCACTCAAATTACAAGAAAATAAACGGACAACATTTTCCCTTGAATTCTTCACTTTCCACCCTACAATCAAACACCAATTCTCATAGCCATCAATCACAATCACACATACACATTATAAACTATTAAACCCCTTAAAATATCATCACTTAGCACCTCATAATAGAAACCCTAAACTGAGATTGAGGCACAAAAGCTGGAAATTCTTTTAGGCAAAGCAAACTAACACTAAAACACTAGATATTCCACATATCAAAACTAGTAAATTATGGCTAGCCTTTAAACTTCATATATGGGCAGAAAATTCACTATAAAACTGAAAATTCATATATCACCACTTCAATCCAAGAAATACTGAATAAAACCACCAAAGTGGCAACCACAAGCCACTAATTTCTAACTATTAGAAGCAAAGAGAGATGTTCTTAGCAAAATACCTTAGAACCTCAAAGAAAATGGTAGCTTAGTCTTTCCTCCTCCAAAATCACTCCACCACAGCCTTTATTCCTCCTTAGTGTACACTTGTACGGAGTAGTTTGTGATTTCACCGGTTAAAATTCAAGATTTGAGCAAAGATTGAAGCTAGAAAATGAAGAACTTTCTCTCTTGTTTTCTCTCTCAAAACAGCCGGCCAAGCAAGGAGGAAAATGAAGATAGCTCAGCCAAGAAACAAGATAAGAATGAAGGAAAAACAGCCGGTCAAAGTTGGCTGCCGAAGTGCCATTCTGACCGGATTGCCGGCCGGATTTCAGGCCGGATTTAGGGCAGTGGCGAAATCCATTTTTTTTTTCAAAACCCACCAACAATATGGCCAAGAACTGGCTAGATTTGCGGCTGGATTTGGTACTAACTTTTTCCACCAAAAATTTTCTTTTCCCCCTAATTCAAACGCCGTGCTCGTCCGTCCTTCCAACACAGAGACTTACAACTACGCACAATTACACTTGATATATACAACACACACTCATACGTATCGAATGAAACCCGTCCTTATAAAACTGGATAGCAAATTTATATATAAAAAAAGGAAGTGAGAAATAAAATAATGCTGAGAAAATGTGAAAATTTTCAAGTTCTCACAAAAATGGAAGATTTGAATTCCCGTATAAATTATTTTTCATACAAGTAGTGTTTCTTAACCAAAACATGCAAAAGTGTGGGTTAATATACAAATTTCTATTGTTTTGTAGGTCTTGGTAACATATGAAGTGATTCAACTCAAAAAGAGTTTGACAGCTTTGACACATCATGGTATTTTCGCTATATCATGAGCTACAGGTATCGGATTGAAGTGATTTTTAAGCTATTTGTGTGACGACCCCACTTCCCCCTAAGGCGAACCAGAGGGTTGGCAGGCCGTCTGCCCAGCTCTCGCCAGGACTCACGCAAGCATTCTAACCCAAATCCTTTCAAAGGATAACTTAATCTGTGATAAAACAAATCTTCTCGAATAAGATCATCCTTACATCCCACTTAACTTCAGAGATAGCAGAGATAAATTAGCCAGTCGAGGCTCTTAAACGTCCCACGTGCTACGTACCAAAATATAAAGTGTACCAATCCGGGTAGATAAATACATAAATCTCTATTACAAACTTACAAACCAAGTAATCAAATTAGGGTTACACATTTTCCAGCTTCAAGTGGCAATCCAAAAGAAAGTTCATTATCCCAAACAACACATTACAGCCCACAGAATAAGTTATAGTATTCAATTACAATCCAAAAGGAAAACATAAGTAAGCATCCAGCTTTCAGTTTCCAGAACCTGTTAAGGAATACAATAAACGTGGGGTGAGCTAAAGCTCAGTGGTGCCCCAAAAACATGCAATCAATTAACACATATTGATTCGACTGAAGTAAACAAATAGGAAAGCGATAATACCCGAGTGTACCTTAGACTGGTCGAGGGATTCACCCAACAACGTTACGTCCAGCACTTATATTATTATTATAGACTGGTCGAGGGATTCACCCAACGACTTTACGTCTAGCACTTGATTTGTTATTATAGACTGGTCGAGGAATTCACCCAACGACTTTACGTCTAGCACTTGACTTCACTAAAAAAAATGTTTTACGCAAGTCACCACTCGAAAGGCTAGTGTGGTAAAGTACACATTGCTCACTTCGATTGGTCAAAACCACTTCACAGTTATAATATAGCAAGTCAATAAAGCACTTTAATCACATAGCCATGGAACAAGCAAGGACACTCACCAAGAGTGAAGTTCAGATGTCAAATTGGGAATCGAATTCCGCTTCCTCGCAATATCCTAGAATATCAAATATTGAAACTATAAGCTTTTATTCAGTCTTTAGGCTCAAACACATTGAGGTTTATCTAATATATTGCTAGTTTACTTTCCCATAGTAATTTCAAAAATCTCCATAGGTTGAATCTTGACAAAAGTAGAAGAATTGTTTCCTTTAGTTTTCCTTGGAATACTTTTCTTATAAAAGGTAACTAGTATTATTTTCTTGAAATAAGTCGACAAACCTCTCAATATCAATGTTAGAAAGTTACTTTGAACATTTCTCTAAAGTTACGGCTTTTGCAAAAATTATCCTTAAAAACTATTTTTCCAAAAATAGGGTTTCTTGCCGAGCAAGTTTCCCAGGCTTTTCACCAAAATTAGTAAAACTCGTATTTTGAAACTTTTCCTATAGTTAACTATCCAAGTGCAAAGCTTAAGGAAATAAAAGGAATTAAAATAAGACTTAGAGTTTTCAAGAGCTATAGAACTTATTTACTATAGCCATCAAGGCTAGTTTGAGCTAAAGGGAATTATCGGGTTGGAAAGTTTTAGGCAAAACACTAGATATTGAGTTTTTATATTATAATACTAGCTGGAAAATATTTTGATTACTTTGACCACAGTCACTCGAGTTCGCAAGATCGATACAACTTCCACAGCTCCGATTCCGTTTCGAAATCATAATATGGATCAAAATATGGCAAAAATCACATAACAAATTACTAGGGCTTCGTCAATCATTAGCCCCAGATTTCAACAAGTGCATTTCTGAATAAAATAAAATGATCAACCAAGGCTTCATCAATCATTAGCACCTGGTTTCAGCAAGCCCATCACAAGCAAATAAAATAAAAGCAAAGCCTCAAAGACATTCCAGCTAACTTTCGTCACCCTGTAGTACTTATAAAATCATTCAAATGGCCAAGGGTTTCATCAATCATTAGCCCTTGACAAAAGTCAATTACTTCCAACCACAATTTAATCAAGAATTTAAACCACAAGTAGGCTAAAATCTCAATCCAAAACCCAATTTCTATTTCACAAAGAAACAGGACATTCATGCAAAACAGTCCACTTTAAACGTTCACAGACAGTAGTACACATGGAGGAAAAATACAAAATTTCTACAGGACAAAGGCCTATGATTCTAGTTTCAAACGCCACTGACGGCACCTTAATCGGATTTTCCTACACCAAGATATAAACATTTTACTGAGGCTGGTCATTTTTCACTTGTGAAAAACTCCTTTTTCTCCTTTAAAACCATAAGACTTTCATTCAAACCATCCATACATCTCTTGTAGAATTCTAACACCACATTTTCCAGGCATTTTCAACCATTATGTTTTCAAAGAAAGTTTCACAATCAAGCTGGAAATTCTAACTCAAACTTTGGCAACCGCAAGGAAAATTCCAGCAGTTGTATACCCACATTTTTGGTTGAATCTTTCGAGATATCAAAAACGTTTCATTCCTAAACAGCTTTCACAGTTTAACGTGTACATTTTGTCATGCGTTTCGAGCTCATAATACCCCAAGGAAAAATTCCAGGAACCACTTAAAAAATTCAGTTCAACCTTTCGGTCATTAAAATTTCCAGCACTTCGTTGTTTATAAATTCACAATTTCCGTGGCTAAGACATGCTATTAAGCTCTCAGCTTCATGATATACTTTCTTAGCTAAACAATGAACATTTCCAGTTCAATAGTTGAATTTAAACAACTGTTATAATCTTCAAAATTTCCAGGTTCAAATTCACGGCAGTTTACAAAGAAATTTCCAGCAATTGTATGTTCTTAACTCCAACTTTTCCTTGGCCAAAACAGGGTATTAGTTACTCAAATTCAACATGCCACCACTTAGCTAGGTAATTAACATCTCTCGTTCAAAATCAGATTCAATTAACAACTACAAACATCCCAAAAATCCAGGAATTCATTCGGCTCTTCTTGGATAATCTTGCATGCAGCAGATTTTCTTGTTTATTTTTGTTTCTAGATTAGCCGGACCAAAACACTTCATGCAAGGCTTAATCATTTAGTTTTAATTAGTCAAACACCAACCAAGTGGAAATCAAACACGTTCCAGCAAATTTCATGCTAAAATACCCAAGCAATTTCCAAAATAACTTCAACGGCTAATCTGGAAAATTAGTTCAGCAGTCCAGAAATTTTCTAATAAGTTCTCCAGCCATGCAACCGAAATTCCGAGCCTTAAAGTTCACATGCATCACTAAGTAAGGAGGTTATCTATCAGGTTGATCCAAGATTAAGCTCAAATCATCACACCCAGCAAATTAAAACCAAAATTTCCAGCTCAAGCTCTCGGCAGAAACATAATTAGCGCACAGAAATTTTCTTCTTTTCTTAATTACAAATCTGGCCGCCTAAACTCACATGCAAAGCTATAACTAGCTTAATCCACTCAGTTTTTGTTAGCTAATCACCGATTCATGCTCAGATGATGTCAGGGAAACAAGAATTAAAACTGCAACTCCTAATCTACTCTCGGCAGAACCAGATGCTACCAAGACAGATTTCAACATCCGAACATACAAATCCCACATGCAAGTACTTAAACACCATCATCAACCTCTAGAAAGCTAATCTAAAACTAGAATCTACCTCAGTTGGAAGCTCAGCTCACGCACAAAAACTCGGAAAATTTTTCTTCCTCTCGGCTCTCACGCACGGCTGAAATTCTGATTTGCGTGGGCTGTGGCAGATGATGGAACTGGTGGTTGTTGCGGCTGGAAACTTGATTGCAGCTGGTAGAAACGGAAGTGCAGAAGGGTGAAGCTCGCTCACGGTTTCTCTCTGTCTTACTTCAACTCACGGACGGAACCAGAAAAATTTTTACCGCTCGCGGATCCTTTTCTTCCCTCTCGGACGCACGGTTGCCGCTCTCTCTCTCGCACTCTCTGTCGATGGTCACAAGGCAGAGGCTGGAGAGGAAGTGTTTGGTTGCGGACTGGGTGAGTTGGTGCAGAGAGAAAATGGCAATGGTATGCGGCTGAAATGGGTTTGAGTGTAGGAATGGTGAAAGTTCCTATTTGTCGAATGGTGCGGTGATGGAAATTTGTCAGAGGGATTGTTTGGTTGCATGGAAATGTTAAGGTTGCAAGGGTATTTTAGTCTTTTCACTTTGCTCCCCAATCTCAACTTAATTCTAAAAATTTATCCCCCAAGTGTGATTTTAAACGCCTAATTATATATTATCCTTGCAAAAATTAATCCTAGAAATTTTTCACATCCTAAGAATACTTAGTACTTGTAACGTTTCCTCAAAAATATATCGGCTCAAGTACCATTAATTTAGCATAAAGGAATTAAGTATTCTAACATTTTATATTAAGGCGAAAAAAATTAAATCTAACTCAAGAAATATTAATTTAATATAGCAAAACCGAATAATTCAATATTGGGCACAATCATATTATTTGTTACATAAAAATTATCTTTACACTTTATTTCAAAACAATTAATTACAATACTAGAATTCAAAGAAATTAATTGTTAAATCAATGAAATAATTTACCATCGAAATATAAGTTTAATGTAACAAAACTAAGAAGTTTAATAGTTTCGCACAATTCTTTTATTTTGCGCATAACGTTTATTTATACGTACTTATTTAAAAACAATTAGATTTAGTGCTAAAATTTATTAAAGAATTAAAATGCAAATGAAATATGCACTGATATTTATATGTATATTTTCAGGGTTCTCACAATTTGAAGCTAAAACATAGTTCTACAATTCATATGAAGGAATCGAAATCCAGTTCATTCAGCTTCCTAGTCTGTGACGCCCCCACTTCTCCCTAAGGCGAACTAAAGAGTATCCGCGGGACGCCTGCCCAACTCTCGTCAGGACTCAGTACAATCCACAATTCAAGACTAGGAATACTTCAAATAACTTCAATACATAACTAAAGTACTCCAAAATATCTCACACTTGCAA
Source organism: Coffea arabica (assembly GCF_036785885.1). Taxonomy (NCBI): domain Eukaryota; kingdom Viridiplantae; phylum Streptophyta; class Magnoliopsida; order Gentianales; family Rubiaceae; genus Coffea; species Coffea arabica. The sequence goes on from NW_027266213.1 coordinate 57,612, forward strand.
TTATGTAGCTTTCAACCTTAAGTACAACCCAACGGAAAAAGGTACAATAGCCATCCGTTATAATATAACTTAAAGTCTTCAAAAGAAAACAATCTAGTACTATTCACGAGCACCCTTGATCTCGAACCCTGTAAAAGAAAATCACAATGTGGGATGAGCTACACAGCCCAGTGAGGTTCCAAGACACTCTAACAGTTCAAATAAATCAAGTAAGTTGGGCATATCATATGCATGGTTCAAGGTTACACGATGGCATGTTATCATGAGGTGATAATCATTATATGGTTAATTTGAGACATTCATCATGAGACAGTTATTGTGAGAACCTTGAATTTTGCAGAAATACCAATGCATATTTCAATTTCACTTTTATTTAGCATTCGTATTCTTTAAATCTTTTCTAGTATTACTATCACTCGCTTTTATATACTAGTGCATATTTCATTCGAAGTTCTTATTCTAATCTACTACGCTATCTCATTTGTTTTAAACAAGTAAATAAAAATAATTTTCGTGTGCAAAATAATATATCGGTGCTAACTATTAAAGCACTTAGCTTTGCTACATTAAGTTAATAATTCTTGATTTATATTAAGTTTACTCCTTGAAAATAATTCCTTAATTTTTGTTATATAGCTAATTCTAATTTCGAATAAGGTTAAGTGTAGCTAGATATCTCAATATTTTTATGCAACCGATAAATTCTAGATAAAAACAATACAAGTACTCTAACCATATTTAGGACATAAAATTTCGATAACCAAAGCCTTGCAAGATTAGAGAATCATTAGGCGTTCAACTCACACTTGGGAATAATTTTTGGAGCTAAGTTAGAACTAAGGACTTAAGTGAATAATAGGAGGAGAAGTGAAAGGACTAGAATACTCCTCACAATTTCACAACATCACCCACGGCCATAACCATTTTCCGCAACGCCAAACACTTCCCTGGAACACAATGATCATGCACCTCTTCATCCGGCCAATGCCCTTCTTCACCATCTGCGCACTCAACCCTCACCAACACTCTACCTTCACTCTATAGCTTCTGCAGCCTTTCACCTCAGGCCACACTCCACCATTACATTGTTATCATCGACCGAGAGTGAGGGAGAGGTCGAGCTGCTCCATAAAGCCAAGAGTGAGGAAGGAAGCTGAGAGTTGCGATTCCATTTCTGGTTCTGACCGCAAGCATCGAAGAGGGAGGAGAGGAGGAGGAGCCGTGAGCAGACTTTCCTCTGCATTCCCCAAGCTCAGCCGGTAGTTATCCAGCTTCCACCATCACCAGCTGCACCCACTACAACCCAACCAGAACCAACTTACCCGTGCTTGAGGAGAAGAGCCGAGAGAAAGGGATAGACTTCAGCGTTCTGTCGAGTGAGTGAGCACCTAGTGAGGTAAATTTCTGGACTATAAAATAGATAACCAGTGGTAATATAAGGAAACTCTGGACTTGCATGAGAGGACTTTAAGTTCGGATGATGTAATTAGCTAGATGATGAATTGATGTTAAGCTACCAGAATCTGGTTTGGAAGAGTAAATGGTTCTGCCGTGCGCTAAGCATGTAAATTGTGGGATGATCAGAGGTTGAATTTGTGTTTAATCACCTGAAAACAAAATGATAAAGTCATGCATGTATTGTGGTACAATCGGATGATGAATTCAAGTTATTAGAAAATTTCTGTTTTGGTTAAATGTCCCTGCCGAGTAGCTGAGTTGGAATTTCAGCTCTAATGTGTTTTCCGGAAATGATTTGAGCATGCATTGGGGATTAACTAATCGAATCTCGGATGGTTATTATGATTAGGGTCATGCATGAATTTAATTAGCCTGGATTACTTTGGAAATAAAAAAAATTGAAATAGAACTTTTCACATGCAAACTCATCCGAGTGTAGTCTCACCAAGTTCTGGAATTATGAATGTGTTTTGCTGCTGCCGAGATGATTTTCTGGTCTGGATGTTAGCTAATTAATTCAGCAATTGTGCATGTGAGAATTAAGGGCAAAATAAAAGGCTTTAACTGAAGAAAATATCGGATGATGAACTAAGGAGCTTAGAAAATTCTGTTTTGTTGAGAATGATTCTGCCGAGAGAATGGTTTGGAAATGCAACTGAAATTCTGTTTTCTTGTGATAACCTGAGCACTCAAGTGTAATTAGCCGAGTAGAACTTAATGTTTATGATGTCTAGGACCCTGCATGTTAATTCGATGAAGTTGATTGATGAATTAAGGAACCTAAGAAATTCTGGTTTGATGAAAACCTTCTGCCGAGACTAATTAAGAAATGATTTGCTTAATTTGCTTAATTATGACAAGCTGTGGTTACAACCCTAACTATCCAAGTGAAGACAAAATGCTTAAGGGCCTGCATGTTGAGTTACACGATTGGGCAATGAAACTAGGAACTTGGAAAATAAAGTGAAAGCCGAAAAATTGGTTCATGAATGATCATTCGAGAATAGTTGGTAAAATTTCTGGATTTGTGTTAGATGAGTATAATTGTAGCTTGAACCTGGATTTGATTTGAAAACCTTTACCAGCTAGCTACGTGTTTACCTGTTCTCATAGAGTACAAAAAAAAAATTCTGTTTTAACCAAAGAAAATCCTGTTTTAGAACCATTGTTATTGCTAGAAATTTTGAGAAAGAGTCGTGAGATTTAAACCCGGAAATTTTTGGAGTTTGTAATCATGGTTTAATTTCAACTCCTGATCTGGAGATGCGCATTGTTTTGCTAAGAGATTGCATGAGGAAGTTGAGAGTTTTAAAGCATGTTTTAGCCAGAAAAATAAAATGATTACAGAACATTCCTTCATGCATGTTCATCCGTGGCTAATGAACAAAATTTCTGGATTTTTCTGGATGATTTTAGTTGCCGAATGAATCTAGTTTTGAAGTGGACTGTTTTGCATGAATGACTTGTTTCATTGTGAAACTAAACTTGAATTCGGATTGAGCTTTTATCTTACTAGTGGTTCAAATTCTTGACTGAATTATGATTGGAAGTAATTGATGAAGCCCTTGGCCATTTGAATGATTTTATAAGTACTACAGGGTGATGGAAGTTAAATTGCTTGAATGTCTTGAAGGCTTTACTTTTATTTTTATTTGCTTATGATGGGCTGGCTAAAACCAAGTGCTAATGATTGATGAAGCCTTAGTTGATCATTTTATTTTATTCAGAAATGCACTTGTTGAAATCTAGGGCTAATGATTGACGAAGCCCTAGTAATTTGATATGTGATTTTTGCCATATTTTGATCCATATTATGATTTCGAACCGGAATCGGAGCTACGGAAATTGTATCGACCTTGCGAACTCGAGGAGCTGTGATCAAAGCAATCAAAAATATTTCCCAGCTAGTATTAAATTATAAAACTCAAAATCTAGTGTTTCGGCCTAAAACTTTCCAACTTGATAATTTCCTTTAGTTCAAACTAGCCTCGATAACTATAGTAAATAAACTCTATAGCTTTTGAAAACCTAAGCTTTATATTAAATCCTTTTCTTTCCTTAAGTATTGCTTCTGGATAGTTAACTATAGGAAAAGTTCCAAACTACGAGTTTTACTAAATTTAGTGAAAAGCTTGGGAAACTTGCGCGGCAAGAAATCCTATTTTAGTAAAATAGTAATATATTAGGTATACCTCGATATTTACAAGCTCAGAGGCTGTATAGTAACTTATAGTTTCAAAACCTGATTTTTTTAGGATATTGCGAGGACGTGGAATTCGATTCCTCATTCGATATCTGAATTTCACTCTTGGTGAGTGTCTCTGCTTGTTTTATGCTACGTGGTTAAGTGCTTTATCAACTCGCTATGTGATAATTGTCAAAATGCAATAAATGGTTTCTGATCCATCGAAGTGAGCAGTGTATACTTTATTGCACTAGCCGTTCGAGTGGTGACTTGTGTGAAACATTTTCTAATGAATCCGTGAATCTAAATGTAGTTGCGTCGTTGGGTGAATCCCTCGACATGTGAATCCAACTACCATAACATCTGAATCCGTGAATCTAAATGTAGTTGCGTCGTTGGGTGAATCCCTCGACATGTGAATCCAACTACCATAACATCTGAATCCGTGAATCTAAATGTAGTTGCGTCGTTGGGTGAATCCCTCGACTTCTGAATCCAACTACCAAAACGTCGTTGGGTGAATCCCTCGACTAATTTATTACGGGTATATCTCGAGTATACTGCGTCGGTAGACGAAGTTCGGGCCCGAAGCAGAGGTATGAATGATGACGGGTTAGGATTAAAATAAGTGGATCTACATGGACTATAAGTAGTGCAAGTTGACGGAGGGTCAACTACTATGGTATCTGGTCAAGCGTGGAAACTGGCTCCTGAGAGCCCCTGTATCCTACCTTGCGCTGTTACATGCTTTCTTAACTGTTCAATTTGATTAAATTATTACTCGCTGTTTGATTTATGTGATTGCATGTTTTGGGGCACCACTGAGCTTTAGCTCACCCCACGTTTATTGTTTTCCTTAACAGGTTCTGGAAACTGAAAGCTGGATGCTTACTTATGTTTCCCTTTTGGATTGTATTGGAATACTATAACCTATTCTATGGGCTGTAATGTGTTTTGGAATAATGTATTTCCTTTTCTTTGGATTGCCACTTGAAGCTGGAAAATGTGTAAACCCTATTTCGGTTACTTGGCTTGTATGTTTGTAATAGAGATTTATGTAGTTATCTATCCGGATTGGTACGACCTTATACTTTAGTACGTAGTACGTGGGAAGTTTAAGAGCCATGACTGGCAATTTTATCTTTGCTATCTCTGAAGTTAATGTGGTTTTAAGGATGGCCCTAGTTGTGAAAAAAAAAATTTGTTTTATCATAGATTAAGTTATCCTTCGAATGGATTTGGGTTAAAATGCTTGCGTGAGTCCTGGCGAGAGCTGGGCAGACGGCCTGCCAACCCTTTGGTTCGCCTTAGGGGGAAGTGGGGTCGCCACAGGTGGTATCAGAGCCTAGGTTAGAAAAGTTATTCAAGAGACTTAATAGATGTGTTAGAAACCCTAATCCTCTCTAGAAATAAGAATGGAGACCTTAGTCATACATTAATTGATATCCGATCCAATTAGCTATTTAAGTTCTAATCTTTAAGTTTTGATCATTTTGCAGGTATGGAAAATGGGAACGGACATGCTAACGAGGGTAGTGCGGCTAATGGACATGCGGAGCCGCTTAGATCCATCTCCTATAGGCCACGAGGCGGAGGAGCTCATATACGTTACTCACCTGCTGACAGGCACCCTAGGTGCCAGTGCCGAGCCATGTACGCGTATCCCAATGAGCTAGTGTTATCCTTAGACAACGAGCGCCGCCAGTTGAGGGACGCTAACTTCACCCTGACCCAGGACGTAGAGGAGCTGAGTATAATGGTGGATACTCAGTTTGATCGCATAGCTGATCTGGAGGTTAGGCTCACTGCTGAGCATCATCTACTGGAGGCTGCTCGCTTGGAGATAGAGCGGCAAAAGTCTAGGGCGACTCGATTAGCAGAGAGGATGCGTGATAGGAGCGCAGGCATCAGGGCTGATGCTGCCATGATGATGGATGAGGTCACCAGTTTTATTCAGGGTGGTGAGCAGGCAGGGGTAGAGGAGGATCTGGAGGAGGATCCGGAGGAGGATCCAGAGGAGGACGTTGCTCCGGATAGCCCTGCTCAGGGTTAGGTTAGGATTGACCTGGTTACACTAGACATAGAAGGCTAGGCAAGGGACTTTAGTTAAGTCATCAAGTTTTGTCTAGGTGGATGACTTACCTCCGAGGCACTATATCCCTAATTTTTGTATAAGGGATTAGCTGTACATATGTGAGGCCCCAGTCCGTTCGTAAGTCAATATTAGAGTTTTATGGCTAGGAAGGAAACCTTAATTCGATTAAGTTTGAAAAAATCCTAGGTTACGTGTTATTATTATAAGGCTCAAGCTATAATTTATATTCGGTATTTTCGTGTGTGCCTTGACATAAGTAAATATAGGATTTGTTTTTATTACAAAGGTTTAGTAAGTTTAAATGATTAGCAAACCTTTAGTGTTCCAATGTATTAGAAAGCTTAAGTGGGGATAAAAATCCTAATTTTGCCTAAGTTATAAAAGTTATTGTTTGATTGTTTTAATTATGGAGAAAGTATGTTTAAGTATAGGTGATTAAAATAAGAAAGTGATTAGTGAAGTAATTAAGCATGATTGCATGTTTTAAATGAGATTAAGGTATGACCTATGGAGTTAATTGAAAGGTTATCATATGTTTGAGGGAAAATGTATAAGAAAGAGAAAGTTAAAGTGCAAGGGTTTAAACAACAAATAAAGCATTTTTGTGATTGGTTAGCTATAAGAAATATCTCCCAAAGCTTTGACTATATGTTGTCTTACAACTTATAAGAAACAAGACAAAACAAAACAAAAACAAAACAAAAATTGAAGAGAAATTTGAGAGAGAGGGCCGGCCACCTTGAAGAGAGAAAGTGAGAAAATTTCTTCAAAAATCTTCAAGTTTTAGCTTCCATCTTGGGTTTGGATCTTGGAGCAACAACTTGGGTGCTTGATTAGTGAAGGTTAATCATCTACAAAGCTTAATTGAAGGTATGCCTCTTACTTGAAAGTTAAACTTTTGGGGTTTTAGTTTCTAAGCCATGGAAATGATGTATTATGTTATGATTATGGATTTATTTGATGGATTTGATGTGTATAGTGTAGTTTCATGGTTAATTTTAGTGTTATTTGGTTGCTGAAAATTCAGCCAAGAAGAGGAAAAATTTTGGGTTTCTTGCTAATGCTTTCCTTACTTGTTTTAGTTGAGAAATGGACTTGTAGTGGTTATGTTTGATGAATTGCCTCACTTGATTTGGTTGGTTACTTGCAAAAATCTGATTTGGGTTAACAAACCCTAAACTCCATTAGGCTAATTTAGCTTAGCTTGTGGTTAGTGAGATAGAGTTTAGTTAGTGAGAGGTTGGATTAAGTTCATTGGTGCAAATGAAATTTGGTTAGGGATTGTGGTTGATGTTTGTTAAATTTGGACTGATTTGGGAAGAGAATTTCGGACCAATTAAGAACTAAGATATATAAGGATTATTTGGTATCAAAATGGATAAAAATCTGGTATAAGAATCGTAGGAACGGACCGTGCGACTTCGGCGCGCGATAACGGCAAAACTGGGAAACAGGACAGTTTAACAACTGAACTTCGGCTTCATTTTTCTTAATGCTATATACGGATTTAGGAATTCCTCAAAACATGAAAATCGTAGCCCCTTGAGTCTTGTTTATGCTTGTAAAATTTCAGGTCCATCGGATTAGCGTAGCCTGAGTTATCGACGAAATGCTCAAGCCTGTTTTGACCCTTTGATTCTGCGCGTTTTTCTAGTTTAGCTTCTGCCGTGATTTTTCGGTTTTGATCCCATTCGATCTGGGTGTCGACTCCTTCATAAGAAATTTAGATCTTGGTCTCAGCTTCGAAATGGTATAAAGTACGTCGAAAACCGAGTTTCGTAGCTCCGGTTATGATCGAAACGATATCGATCGTCAGAACTGCCCGGTTTTTGGACAGTTCTGACGGGTACTTTGGCACTCGAATTTTGTTCTGTTCTTAATAAATTCAGGTCTTGGCCAAAACATGAAAGTTTTAGCCTTATGTTTCAGCTTTCTAATGCCTTTGGAATTTCTGAATTTCGATTTCTGTGCCGTGAGTTACGGTCTTGCAAACAGGGCCTGTTTGGTAACCCGCAATGAAACAGCTGGCACTATTTCGTGCATTTTGACCTATACCTAGTGAGATCTGGGTTGAAATGTCTTCACGAAAATTGTAGCCCTTTCTCTTAGCTTCGAAACGGTGTCTCATCCACTTTGATCCGACACTCCTAGCCTAATTTTTGACCAAAACGGTTTGAGATGGCCGATTTGGCCATTTCCGTTTGCCGTTCCGCGCAGACGTGTGCGGCCGTTTTGCCGTTTCCGCACTTGCGCGTGCCAATTTTGCCGTTTGGCTTATTTCAAGTACGTTAGTTGCCGTTTGTGATATATTGTGACATAATCTTCGATTTCAGACAGTGGTGAGCTAGGCGGTGCCGGTGGGGCCCACTATTAGCCAACACACAAAGTGAATTCCGCCTTTATACTACTGTTGGTATTTTGAGTAAGTATTCAGGCCGCTCTTATGTGTTAGTTGTTTATGTGTTTTTTTATGCGTAAAAAGGGTACCTAGGCGAGAGTGTACTTTATCGCGCTCGACCTAAACCCTAATTTGCGCGCTTATTTGTACATGACATATGTATATAAGAAATTTTGGAACTAAAACCCTTGAGCTTGTGGCTCGGGGTGACTTTTGTATAATTTTGTGAGTTTGAGGTTGAACTCAATACCTAGATGGACTATTCGAGCCGGTTTAGGGCTTGGTCGAAGTCAGTCCAACCTGGATTGAGGTCACCAAGTTTGTGACCCGAGCTTGCGACTCAAGCTCAAGTTTGTGATTTCGTTCGCCTGGGCAAGTTTGTGAGGTGACTGGCCATTGAGGGTGATAAGGTGTCGGTGGGTGTACAAGTGAAGTTCTACGGACCTTATTTATGGTCGACGGAGGGTCGACAGGAGATCACGCATGGCAAATGACTTGGCTTTGGAGCCACCCGTATCCTTATTATGTGACGTTACTTTTCTGCTTTTGCTTTACTCTTACTGTGTAATTGATGCTACATGAAATTTATGCTTTTGCCCCTGTTTACTTACTAAGCTTTTAGCTTACCCCATTCCTTTTGTTTTCCTTAGTAGGGGCCGACGCGGGTACGTTTGGGCACACCCACTAGTATAGTAGAGGCTCGTAATAGTTGAACCATTAGGATGTTTGTTTTATTTTTGGTGGTTTGTATTAGGATCCTTCTTAGGGTCTACATTTTGATTTTGGTTGTAATTATACGGATGTAATAGTAAAAGTAGGTACTTTTGGAGAATGTAATTATAACTCTTTTGGGATTGTAAATAGTACTCTTTTGGATTTTCTGGCTTTTATTATTTTAAGTTTCGAGTCCTGGCGCGAGCTAGGCAGGCGGCCCGCCGATACCCTAGGGTTCGCCCTTGGGAGAAGTGGGGTCGTCACAACATATTTATGTTAGCCTAGGTGCCTTACTTCTGGAAATGTCCCAACTTGTTATTTGTATGACTTTTATGTGGAATTATATGTTAAGTGTTTTATTTATCTTTTCTCTATTTCCATATTGATTTCATTTACCAAAAAGAATGGTAATAATCATAAATAAATAATACTTTTGCCTAATTGACCTATCCTTCTGTAATAGGCATATTTAGAATATGGATCGCCAAGTGATAGGAAGGAGTCGGGGGAGACCCACTAGACAACACCCGGAAGCGGGTGGTGATAGGGAACCTGAGGTCAATCAAGACCAAGGGCAAGAAGGTGTGGCCGGAGACCGGGTGGCCACCGCAATTGACCGCATCACTGAAGTCCTCGTGCGTTTGACTGAACGCCAAACCGTTGGACCAGTGCATCAACCAGGAGGCCCAGCTGACTCCGATGATCGGGCACTGGAAAGGTTTCTGAAATTTGGACCTCCCAAACTTTATGGAGGACCCGAGCCGGAAGTGGCCGAAGGCTGGTAGGAGAGAATCACTGAGATTTTCGCCGCCTTGAACTATACAGAGGAGCGAAAAGTGACCTTTGCTACCTTCCAGTTTGAGGGAGCTGCCCGCTCCTGGTGGAACCTGGTGAGGGTTACGTGGGAGATTAACCATACGCCAAGGACTTGGGCGAACTTCACAAGGGAGTTCAATGCCAAATTCCTTCCACCTCTCATTCAGGAGAAGAGAGAGGATGATTTCATTAGATGCAAACAAGGGGCGATGAGTGTCGCCGAATATGAAGTCCAGTTCACAAAGCTGTCGCGCTTTGCACCTGAGCTGATAGCCACCGAGCAAAGGCGTGTTCGGAGGTTTGTGCAGGGTTTGAATGTGGAACTACAGGAAAGTTTAGCCGCTGTAAGGATAGATACCTTCGCTGAGGCTGTTGAAAGAGCGCAGCGAGTTGAAGTAGCCAGAGCTCAAGTGAAGTCTTTTCAGGCCAAGAAAAGATTTGCTCCTAGCAGTAGTCGGGAGCCGACTTTTGGAAATGCTCCACCGGCCAAAGTGGGCCGAGGAACTAGTGGGGTGAATAGTTCTGGAGCACCACGAGACGCCCAAGCAAGAGGAAATGGGGCCAAGAATGCAGGGGGAACGAAATAATGGAGCTAGTGGGGGACCAATTGGAAGAGGACAACCTAGGAATCGGCCGCAAGGGGGTCGAGCAATAGTTCCTCAAGTGACATGTGCTTATTGCAAGAAACCTGGTCATTCTATGGATAGTTGCTGGAAGAAGCAAGGAAGGTGCTTGAGATGCGGAAATAGTGAGCACCAAATCTCTGGATGTCCAAAGGTGCAGGAAGGGAATCCTCAGAACGCTAGACCAAACACTTCTGGAGGGAGCCGGCCAACAGTTCCTGCCAGAGTGTATGCTATAGATGATCAACCCGTACCTGATTCCTCGGAAGTTGTGAAAGGTACACTTCCAATTTTTCATAGATTAGCTAAAGTGTTAATTGACCCTGGTGCAACGCATTCATTCGTAAATCCATCTTTTATGTCTGGACTAGATGTGCAACCCGTTAGATTACCCTATGATCTTGAAATTAGGACACCTATGGGTAATAAGAAGGTAATCACTAGCTTGACCTATAGGAATTGCGAATTCTGGGTTGGAAAGCGAAAAATGTTAGTGGATCTGATCAGTTTGGACATAAAAGGTTATGACGTTATCATAGGAATGGATTTCCTAGGTCACCATCATGCTAAGCTTGATTGCCGAGCGAAAGTGGTGGAGTTTTGTATACCTGGAGAAGCAACTCTGAGATTAGATGTTAAAAGTAGGTTAGCATCTTTTGCTATGGTCTCGGGAATACGGGCAAGGAAAATGTTATCTAAAGGAGTTCAAGGTTTCATAGCCTTCTTGATCAATACTCCCAGCGATCAAGCAAAGTTAGAGGATGTACCAGTGGTACGGGAATTTTCGGATGTCTTTCCCGAAGAATTAAAGACTTTACCACCAGAAAGAGATGTGGAGTTCAAAATCGACTTGGTGCCTGGAACGGCTCCAATTTCTAAGACTCCGTATCGAATGGCTCCTGCCGAGTTAAAAGAATTGAAAATTCAATTACAAGACCTCTTGGAGAAAGGTTTTGTGAAGGAGAGTGACTCACCATGGGGAGCACCCGTTCTATTTGTTAAGAAAAAGGACGGAAGTTTGAGGCTATGTATCGATTACCGAGGGTTAAATGAGGTTACCATTAAAAATAAATACCCTCTACCATTGATTGATAGCTTGTTCGACCAACTGCAAGGATCAGTGGTCTTCTCTAAGTTGGATTTAAGGCAAGGGTATTACCAGCTGAAGATTAAGAAGGAAGACATACCCAAGACTGCTTTTAGTACAAGATATGGACATTTTGAGTTCGCAGTCATGCCTTTTGGTTTAACTAATGCACCAGCTGCATTTATGGATTTAATGCAGAGAATTTTTAAGAAATACCTGGACCAATTTGTAGTAGTTTTTTATAGATGATATTTTGATATACTCCAAGACTCAGGAGGAACACGTTACGCATTTGGAGATAGTATTGCAGATATTAAGAGAGCACAAGTTATACGCAAAATTCAGCAAGTGTGAGTTTTGGTTGGGGGAGATTTCCTTTTTAGGGCACAAGGTTTCCAAAGATGGGATTGCCGTGGATCCGGCAAAAGTTGAAGCCGTTATGAATTGGAAGCGGCCAGAAACTCCAACTG
>NW_027266214.1:0-24638 GCF_036785885.1 Coffea arabica
GCAAAAGATTACTAAAATTACTCAATCTTCACACAATTAGCACGAGTTTCTCTCCTTTCAGGTTCACAAGTACTGCATGCACAGAGATCTGAAAAGGGTAGATGGATCTGCTAATCAGAACTTAAGACGGATGAACCCAAGATGTTAGGAGCACACTGTATAGAGCCATGGACAGATTACACACACATAGATCCATCTCTAGGTTGAAGGTAATAGGGATGTAGTAACAAGAGCAGAGACTGATGAAGAGATTGGAAGCATAATATATTTGACAAGAGACATAGAGAGAGAACACACGGTGATGGCGTGGGGGTTGTGTCTTTGTCTGCTTCTTTCTTAGTCTGCTGTTAACTTTTTGTAATGGCTGATGGTATATGGAAAGGAAATATTTTTTTGGCATTGCTTTTTGGGGTTGTTGGGAAGTAGAGTACAAGAAAAGGTCTTGGGAGGAAGAGGATGTTAGAATCTGAGAGAATATATGTTCAATCCATAGCTATGTAGTGCTTTTATACATTACATGCTTTGTGACAAGCATGTTTGATTGTTGACAGGCTTTTTGAGTCTGGATCATTTAACTAAAGAGCTTGGCACTGGGTGCCAAATTGACTCGCATACCAAATTTAATGAGCCATTTTTCAACATAAACGAGCTAGAATGAGCTTTCTCTATGTGCAGCTCGATTTATTAACACCTTTAGTTGTTGCTTTGTGATGCAGCACTAATATGCCTGTGGAGTTAAGATCTGCCTCTGGGTCGTATGTCTAGAAAACTTTTAGCAATCATTGTAGGATGTGGCAGAATTAGAATTTTAAGAGGAGAAAGAGATAAAGAAAGGAAAATAAGGAGGAGAAAGTTTTGAGGGTTGAGCTGGAGAGGGAAACAATAGGGTTTTGATATCCTGAGCATTAATTGACCAAGGAAGCTTTCAATGCTCAGAGAAAGCACAACACAATCTGTTAAACTAAAATAATTTCACTTCATCCCAATAATATATAAGCAAAGTGGGGACAAACTGGGATGATAGCAAGCACATGGATTTGGAATCACTGAAGTGTAGATGAAGTTCCGATACACAACAGAATCCGATGCTATCCTTGCAATTTTGGTGTCTTATTTGAAATCAGGATCTACAAATTTTTATGATTTTAAATCCGCATACAAACACAAACAAAAACACACACACAGAGAAGGAGGAGGGAGGGAGGGAGGGAGAGGGGGAGAAAGAGGCCGAGGGTGTGAGTAAGCAAGTTGACAAGTGTCTTGGAGTCCAAGATCTCTTGAGAACTAGCCAATTAATTGTACACTTAAATACTTGACACCATCAGAAACCTAATTCAGAAATTATAAAATCCTGATACAAAGACCTCACTTCTCAGCAATATCATATTTCAGCATAATCTGAAATTATTTACCTGTCTTTGAAGCTAAAACTCTAATACAGCAAAAATCTGGTAGTGAAAAAGTCAGAATAAAATCTACATTGCCATTAAGGGTTGGCTCAGCCGGTAAGATTTGGACAGTGAACACACTATTTTTGAAGTGTAGGTATGCATCTTGCTGCCAGCAATCCCTTGTTTGTAGGTCAGTGCCACAGGTAACTTTTGTTGGGCAGAGAGGAAAAGAGAAAAAGGGGGGGGCGGGGGGGGGGGGGGGGGTTGTACTGAGCTATACTAACTAAGTGAAGAAACAGATAGAACTCCTGAAATCTGTTATTTTCAGGAATTTTCTGAACAGCCATGTTCTTGTCTTTCCATTCTATGGCATTTGTCAAATGTTTACATTTTTTATTCCTACATAGAAGTGTCAGTAGTAGTCAAACTGAATTTGAGTGAGAACTGTGTGTAATTACTTTTGATGTAGTGTAATAACATGTGTAAGAGGTTTAACGATGATCCATAGGATCTAATTCTCGGTTCAGATTTTATTTAGTAGGATTATGATTTATTTTTTACATCTCATCTGCTTATGTCATGAATACAGATACTGCTTGATCAGGTTTTTTATTTTTTCTTTTAATTTTTTTTTAAAAAAATTTGGTAGTTTTAATGTTTTTCCGGTTCTGTGACATAAATTATGTGAGGGCTGTTCCCTTGGAATCGTAGGAGTTGTTTTTAGGCACTTCACCTACTTCTCCTTGTTCCTTTGATTTATTCATCTTTGTAATGTAACGAGTTCATTTCTTTCCAGTTGGACATGTTAAATTGAATAAGAGTTCCATGTTTTAATTTTATGCTTTTCTCTTGTATCTGTGAATAAATAAATAAATAAATAGAATATAGCCTTCAAACAAATTGAGTGTCTTTCTGTGACTCAGCATAGAACTTGGTTTTGACTTCATTTTTGGTTGATTTTGAATGTTAGGGATGGAGATAATTTTATCTTTCCAAACCATGGAGCGATAGCATTGTCTGTTTTCCCATTTTCTTTTTCTCATGGTGGTGTTAGTGAATTACAATTTATTCTCACAATTAGTATCTTGTCAGCTTCTTTATTCTTCTCTTCATGTTGATTGTAAATGTTAAGGGCTCACGATTTGTAATGGTTGTAGCTCTTTGTCCCCCCATTAATCATAATGACTGAAATTATCCCTTTTATATGACAGAAGTGATCCTCATGTATTTGACAATATCCAGCAACTTTTCTTTCCTCTCTTCTCCCTCCTATCTCCCTTTTCTTTCTCTTGCAATTCTCATGCCTTAAATGAGCTGCCCCACAAAGGGTGCATTTGAATTTGGCTCTTATTCTTATTTGTGAAGATATATGTTTAAGCTGTATAGCTTTCACATACTGGTCATTCCAAATTATTTTTAATCTCAATGTGCGAGAACTATTCTGCCTCACAATTTCCATCTTTCTAGGTCCTTACTGCTTCCAATTTTTGGCTAATCTCAACCTTATGTGAGGATTGCAGCTTGTTTATATAATACATTGGGTTATATTCGGTTATACTGTTTAGACAATTAGCTTCCATTCCTTGAGTTGCCAGTTGTTACTCAGGATTCAATAATACTTCAAAATGCTTCTTGTCTAGTTGTGAGGTACCTTCTCCTATCTGATTTGGTTCTTATGCATATTTTCCTGTGACCTCACAGTGCTCTAAAATCTTTCTACTCTTTTTATTTGGTCCAGATAGTGTATGGAATTTAGTTTAGCAGACCATTTTACTTGTGTCTTCGATTAATGCTTTTAAGTGAACCTAAACACCATTAGTCCTTTCTAGAGCTTTATTTTCATGACCAAAACCTTGGGTTTACCATCTGATTATAAAGCTAAAATGATTTGTTGACTTCTGGAGACTAATAGGCAAGAAGTGTGAGTGCAATAGGTAGGACCAGACTACAGAATCCAAATGGCTTATTCATACTCATAGTGAATTATGTTCCATGGATGAAATACTACTCAGTTTGAGATATTTAGGACTTTACCATATGAATGTCTGATTACATTGCACCGGCATAAACTATCCCCTGAGTGAAGAATAGACTTTCAATTTGTAAATGCTTGGACAAATCCACCTTTTGGTGAATGTTCTTTCCTCATTTTGTCCAATATATGTATATTTGCTTTGCTCTTGTTGTTGGACCTTTATTGATCTAGAGTTGCTTATATGCCTTTCACTCCAGGCTATTCGACGGGGTAATGTTAATGGTATTGCGACTGCAGACATTGCTGATATACCTCCACTCAGTGTCAACTCTGGTTCTGTTGAATCGGTCTTGGACATCAGAAGAGAATATGCCCAAAAACTTGAAGAGGTGATTTTTTTTTTTTTTTTAACCTTTGTTAATGCCATGGTGAAGTAGGACACTCTTAATTTTTCTAGTGCTTGAAGCTTATCTAAATGAAGAATTATCTTGTAATGCTTTTAGCTTATATCTGGAATTTCGCATCTTAATGCTGTACTCTTCGTCACTGTATCTTGATTTTTGTAATGTGGTGATAAGAATCCAAGTTTATCAATATTGGAACCTTATTTTGTAGCACCTATGGACGCTTTACTTAGAGGGCCTTTCTGGACTTTTCTGAGCTTTGTAGTGGATTTTTGTATAACTATCATGAGGTCTAGTAATTACGGGGTATGGTTCTCTTTTTTTTTTTCTGGATAGTATATATTTTAGTCCCTCTTTCTTCCACATTTTTGAGAAAATTATCATGAGCTGAATAACTTTGTCTAACTCATATATATTTGATGGTGCAGTCTGAAGAAAGAGCAAGAAAACTTAGAGCAGATCTGGCTGTAGAAGAGCACCGTGGGCAGGAGTTTAGTAGAATACTTAAGGAGACACTTCCTGATCCAAGAACATCTAATCCTCAGAAATCCCGTGCTGGAAGAAAAGTATGTTTTCACTTTCTGCCTGTCATTTTCTGAACGTATGGAATTTTTATGTGGTGTGAGACAGGAAATCACGCCTCTCCTGACTAACAGTTTATTATACCAGTTTCAGCCATTAACAGTGATTCAGAGAATCCAACTTCTTTCTAC
The DNA here is from genome assembly GCF_036785885.1 of Coffea arabica. Lineage (NCBI taxonomy): Eukaryota > Viridiplantae > Streptophyta > Magnoliopsida > Gentianales > Rubiaceae > Coffea > Coffea arabica. The sequence continues at coordinate 4,484 of NW_027266214.1, forward strand.
TGTTAAAGCTGTAATCGTAGTGCCTAGTTATAAACGCTTGATATGAAGAGAACTCTTTCCTTCGGTCTGTGGAACTCTGAAAATTCTTTTTTTTTTTTGGTCATACTGTGTCCAGCATAGTCATTTTGTTTTTTTTTTCTTCTTTTCCCTTTTCTTTGTTCTTTCCCTTCTTTTTTCGCACATCTACCTTTCTGTAAAATCTAGTCTCTGCACCCCCACCGTCTTTTGCCACCTTGGACCTGCCATGCCAACTCACCCAAAGCCCCTCTTTTAGGTACCCTTTCTCAATGCCTTGTCTTTGGTTGCCTTTTTACCTTTGGAAAAAACTTTGGAATATCCATGTTCTGAGACTAATCTATTTTCCTTTGTCTTGGACTGAGGTAATAATTGTTTTGCCTTTGGTTTGCATTCAGATACTGGTAAATAAGTGTCAGCAACACACTCAAAGTCAACTGCAACGCTAACACCCCAGCTCTCCACTTCCTAGTCCAGTTTTCTTCTTTTGTATCCGTCTATTTTATGTGCAGACTGGTACAAAATAAAAATTGGCAAGAGAATCTGTAATCTAATTAATAATTTTTATGTTGGTACCAATATTCATCTTCAAAGCTTAGTACCTTACATGTACCATTGGCATTGAATAATAATTTAAACTAGGAAATTTTAAGATTCCTGTAGCATCTGGCATTAGCCAGGGGACCTTGCTGGTTTTGGTGTGCTTTCTGGGAGGCAGTGCTGGTGTCTTTTGTGGGATTGGGGGTGAAGACCATGTCAAGTGGGTAGCCTGGAGCTGTCTGGACAGATGCCAGATGAAAGAAAGGGAGAGAGAAGAGAGGAAGGAAACATAAGAGATTCCTCCTTTTTTCCTTCAAAATTTTATGTTTCGTGGAGACATAGATGTCCCTTTATGTGGTTCTTTGCACTTACTGATGATAAGGGTTGACCGTAGAGTTGTCAAAAAAGTATTAAGGAACTGTAGATTAAATCGACTTTGGAGTAGTGGAAAATAAATGTGTTGCAGTCTGTTGGTTTAATAGCATGTGAACTGCATGAGGTCTTGTAGATGCATGCAGGTTGAATTTTGCAGTTCTATCCCTCTTGTCCAACATGTAATTTTTTTGTTGTTTTGCTTTGCTGTAATCTCGGTCATTAATAATGCTGATTCTTTTCAAGGTGACTGGTTGGTTTCAACCTTAAGAATATGTTAGAGCATCCTTCTCCCTCCCTGAGGAGCTGAACTGAACAATTGTGTAGCCTCTTAAAGGTCAAGCAACTTTATCTTCTATACAAGTGCTAGTCGTAGTCTTCTTTAGCTAACATGCAGCTCATTGTACTTATTTCTAGGACTTGAGATGTAGTTTTTCTCAGATGCCTCGTACAAAATGGTCTTATTCTCGACGGATCTCAATTGGAAAGTCTTGGTGATTGCCAATAAGAGATGGTGCATGTGTCAGTTGTTTTGCAATAATGTCCAAGCTTGTAGAAGATCTGCGTTATTTCTTTATTTTATTCCTTTTTAGCTAGGAGTATTTAGTTATTTACAGGCACAAAAGCTACGAGTTGTGGTACTCTTGAAGCTATAACCTTAATCACAAAGGGCAGGAAAGAATTGCTGGGAAAAAAAGGAGCAATTTTCTTGTGATTTGGTCTTCTTTGTATATGTTTATATTCATCTTTGTTTCTGATTTTTTGAGATGGTCTTGGCATGTTTTGATTACAGAGAAGCACTGAAAGGAAAAAGATATCAAAATGTCTTGCAGAAGAAGCTATGGCATATTTCGATGAATGCGTGTCAATATCAACCTTTGATAGTTCAGATTTTTCTGCATCTGAAGATCCTTCTCATATCTCTGCTGGACCCTCGACTGCAGTTCATGACATTGTGCCTGTACTTCAAGGAAGTTTGAGCATCAATCTACCTCTTCATGCGCATGATAGTTTCTCGAAGGAAAAACAGGTATTTGTTCATCCAGACTGTCCTGTTGTTGTTTTTTTTTTTTCCCAAGATCATTTTTTTTATGGTTGCGACTCGTTGCCAGTTATGTTGTTTGAAGAGGTTTCCTCATGTAACGCTTGCTAGAAGATACACTTGTTTCACTTGTTGTAATCCAAATTTCCGGTTTCAGCGGTAGCTTGAAATCGTTACCTTATATACGAGTAGATATTTGATTGATTCTTATTCTCTGTAACAGACACTGGGGGGGCATGGTCAGCTGATGCAAAGCCGTGAGGATTCTAATTTAACTGCACATAGTAGTAGCAATGCGCTCACCGTGGACCAAGTAGATAAAAGGAGCAAAAGCAGAGGAAGCAGTGAACCTTGTCGGTTTTCGTTTGATCAAAAACCAAAAGAAAACACGGGACCTCAAAACAACATCACGAATTATGTAAAGCATTTTGAAAGAGGCCTTGGTACAAAGGCAGCAGGCTCAGATTATACAAGAACGGTCTATGATACTGGTGAGTTTGATTTACATGGTTGTCTTGAAAGCTTCTTGTTCGAAAGGGTGTTTTTCAGGAAAAGGGTTGAATCTGGAAGCCTGCATTTATGTGGTGGAAGTGGTTCAGTCACCTTTTCTTCTTTTGGTTCTGTCCTGTGAATCTTGGAAGCTGGGAAACTCAATTTTAAGCGGCCATGGGCCTGCTTGGCTTGTGGCTGACAAATTCATTTTGGGGTTCCCCCAGTGGCAGTTCTTGGCTTCGGAAAAGTTGATGAGGAGTCGGGATTGTTGCTATGCAATGGTTTTAGTATTTTAAAGACAATGGAAACCTGTTTGATTGCTGTTTTTTGAAACGTTTGAAAGGGAAAGATGTTTTTGGATTTGGGGTTTTTTCATTAGTAACTTCCTTATACAGGATTATGTTTTCAAACTTACTTGTGGATCGTGTAGATACGATGTCTTTATTTGGCTTATGTCGCTATGCTGGAGATGACTCCACCATGCAAGCAGTTTATAAGAAGGGTTGGAAATACACTCTGTATCACATTCTGCCATTCACAAATGGTTATATCTTTTTGTTTTGATGAAAAGGTGGAGTGATTACTAAAATTAATCTCATGTGTAGGGGAAGCACCTCTTCTGTCCGGCCTTTTCCTTTATCCAACTTTGTTTTTCTACTAATATTTGTACTGCAGAACAAAAAATTCACATATGGACTATATGTTTTAGCTTCGATGTTTGAAATGAAATTACTGTTTCGCAGCTTTCCCCTTTTGGTGTCCTCGTTGTGTTAAACTTCCTATCAGACAACTACATATTGGGTTCTCATAGTTTCGTCAGTGAAGCAAAAGGCTAAAAATTAACTGGTGCCTAGTGTGTGTGTGTGTTTGTAGTTTGTATTTTTATGAGTTGTCAACTCAATCGCCACTATCAAGGGGAAGAAAATTCGACCACCCTGTCGAATGGTTCTTCATTAGTTTTAACAATGCACTATTTTGTGGACAAACTAGTGTGAAATATTGTTGAAAATTCAATTATGATGCCAGTTAGAATTGAATCTTGGTGGTCATGTAGATTCTCAAATTAGGACATAATCGAACTCGTAATTATTTGGTGATTTAAGGTTTCTTGTATGCATCCTGATGTAACTGATGGTGTTTCCAAAATAAATTGGAAAGAAAATCGTGGGTTGAGAGCACATGTTCTGTTCTTTCAAAAATATTGAAAACAGTGAGTGTCCAAACAGTTTCCTTTACCTCAGTCAGTTCATAGTTGTCAATGGCTTGATGCTTACCCTGCACAAATATAGAAGTCACACATGAAAGCAATGCCTACTCTCCGTGCTTCCAACCATTAGCTTTAATTGTCCTTTGTTCAACTTTCCAATCAATTTGAGATTACATTTACCTACTAAGCCTAAGGATTTTTGGGGGAGAAGGGGGCATAAGAATTATGTTTGTAGATAAGAAGGATATCTATTTTTCAAGAATACCGCGAGGAAAGTTTGTGTGGTTACCATTAAAGGCAAGTTACTTGGTGCTTTTTCAAAAAGGATATAATCTTCACCAACTTGAGTTTCTCAGGAAATTTCCATCAATTTAGACGTAATCTTTGTGAACTCTTTCTATGTCGAATGGAATTAATTATGGGTGATCAACTTAGAGAAAACAAAATTTTTTAATACATATGCATATTTTTGTCGTTATATAATAATTAATAAGTTGGCGGCAAGAACGTATCATCGTTTCCTAGTATCAGCCATCTACGACTTTCAGGATGCTCTTTTGAGTACATCCATGATTCTCTGTACCTTGCCAATGCTTACAGGCAACTGCTGTTGACTTTAGAAATTTAGTTGGGTTAATAGAGAATCTACGAGGACAAGACGATCAAGGAAAAAGGTCATTTATTGGAATAATATCAAAGGTTCACATGTCCATGAATTATACTTGGTTGTCATAATGATTCTCTATAGTCTTTACAGAGAGAAAGTAACTTTTTCAACTAGAGTCAGAGAATTAACAAAATTTGATCTCAGAAGAGTTTTTATTGTAGTTGAAAAAGAAAAGAAACTTGTTGCGGAATGGTAGTTTCACTTGAAGGAACATCAAACAAAAGAAGTAAAATCCATATTTCAAAGTTCAACACTACTGTTTTTTAAGTGGGGAAAATTTCAGATACCTCCCTCAATGTTTCTGACAATGGCACTTAAACATCATCTGAAATTAAAAATTACACTTACCTCCCCTCTGTGACGGATATGCCAGCACCAAAAGCCTCCTGACGACCAACTTGCTCTCAAAATGTTGTGGCTAATGTTATTGCAAAAATGCGAGGAAAAAATTGCCTGCATCAATAATATTTTTTTTATTTGCTTCTTGGTGCGAGCATATGCAAAAGTAAAATTGATTTTGTCATTCCAAGAAGCAAAATTGATTTTATTATTCCTCAACTACCATAGAGAGGAAGAATGCCAAGAGTTGAAAATAGTATGCATTTTTTTTACACTTTAACTAACTTATATGCTGCCAAGATAAAGCCATTGCAACCTATCCAACTCTTCTTACTTCTGACTATCAAAAGCGCAGAATTGCAGATGTACACTTTGTTGTATTGAGAGGATCCCTACTACTTTCATATCTTTTTTTCTCTTTTTTAATTAATTTTTATAAACAAAGTGGCAAATGTTTCGTTCGAAACATAAAGAGGATAAAGTTGACAAAATTTTGTGTGTTAGTACCTTTTCCCACCCTTTTAACTTTCTTTTAATGACAAGGGCTACAATATTTATCAAATGTGTCCATCAAAGGGAAGTGAGTGTAATTTTTAATTTTAGAGGGTATTTAAATGCAATTATCAGAAACATCAAGGGAAGTATCTGAAATTATCCCTTTTTAATAGGCTTGCAACATGATTGATGTCTGAAAGTCTCACTTTAATTGCTTTAGATACTATTGTAGAAGACACTTATGCGTGAATCTGATCAGAGATTTTTGGCTTGTGTGGCTTGCCAAATTCAGATGCTGGAGAGGTTTGCATCGCTCGAGACAACGTCCTAAACTCTTTTCCATGGGCGAGACATCTTTTAGGACGGCTGAAAGTGAAAGGTTGGTTTTGTAGTTCATTTTGCTTGGCTTTCTGCAACTGTCACTTGAGTTGATTTCAGGGACGGAGTCAGAAAAAAATTTTAATGAAGGCAAAAATAACACTAAAATTTTTTATCTGCTCTTTTTCTAATTTTTTTTTAAGCAAAAAAAAAAAAGTCTCATGCATAAAATCACCATTTCAAAAGTTAAAATATATATCAAATAACCCATTTATTAGTTATTACATTGACTAATCAATTTTCAAATTTCTTTAAAACAGTAATAGTTTCATGCTCTAGAAATACATTTGCAAACAAATTTAAAATAATAATAATAAGAAGTAATTGTTTAGAACCTGATTTTGATGGTCTCCTAAAGTTGGTGAAAAGAGCTGCAAAATGTGGCGGACTCAGGTCCTAGAAAATCAATTGATTCTGGTACAATCTCTAAATCGAATGAAGTGATCAACAGAAAGAGTAACAAGCTTTGGTTGTGGAAGAAAAAGTAACCCTCGTATGTATGTTGGGGAGTGGGGACAACCGGGAGCCAGAGGAGGAAAGGGAAATTGGGGAGTGGGGACAAAGGAAGTAAATGATAATTGGATGAAGTGATAAAAAGAAAGAGTAGTTGGCTTGGGTGTGGAAGAAGAGAAGTCGGTTGTGAAGGGAAATGGCGGACCACAGGAGTAAAGGGAACTTGGGGAATGGAGACCAAAAGAAATAACCGATATAATTAGTAATTAGCTCTGTTGGGGGAAAATGGGGACTAGAGGAGGAAAGTGAATGATATAAATTTTATGACCCATTCTTTCATATTTTTTTTAAAAAAAAATTCTGGAAGCAACTTTATAATTATATCAAAATTATAAATGTATTATAGGAATTTAAAGGGGCAGTGGAGCCGTGCCCCAGTGCCCCCTTTAAATCCGCCCCTGGTTGATTTTGTTGCCACTTTAAGACTTTCTCCACTTCGTTTGAGTTTCCTTGTTTGATGGAATATTTGAATAGAGACTTTGTTCATCTTGTTTGATACAAATATCATTTCTTAGTCACTTGATGCGACCTTTTGGTGAGTTATTTTGCTATGATTTTTGGCATGTTCAAATATCCATCCGAAACTTCATTTCAACTTTATTAACTGCTTACTTCTTCGCAAATTATGTTCATGCACTCCTTATGAGTTTCAAACTTGAGTTTATTCCATCTAATAAATCACTTAATTAAAACTATCAGTATTTTACACCATTATTATTATTCATCAAAATAAGAACTTAAATAGGACCTTAAGGTCTTCAAAACAAACTGCAGCAACTCGAAATCTGACTCATATAGAAGCATGACAACTAAGTCACAAGCTTTATATTATCAAATACAAAAGAAAGAGCTACAGGACAATTATTGGCAAATCCAAGCTTAAACTAATTAAACAAAAAAGGGAAAACATCACAGCACCATATACTTATTAAGTTTGTTAGAAATCACCTCCAACATTAATCCATTATAATAGTTTTAGTAGTTTTAAAACATTCAAAGTAATTTGGCTGATCAAACAGTATGTAAAAAATAATAATGATTCATATTGCTATTTTGAAATTAGAGATCAATTATTCCAGTAACAAAAATGTGTTTTCTAATGATTAAATACTTTTAAGGATTTATATGAGGAAAGATTCTTGCCCTTCCCTACCTGACTCTCATTATACCTTGCACCCTGCAAGTTTAAGCCCAAACCTTTTTCTGTTCAATTGCAGTTTCCTATATTTTGCAACCTTACCTTTGCTTTATGAAAATTTGTGCCCATCCTATTGATATAAACTTCGATAGAATTCGTCTCAAAAGCTAACAATTGAGGTGGAGAAGTACAAAACCAATTGGCAACCCTTCGTCAAAATTTCATACTTCAGATGTGAAATGCAAGTCATGTACCTTGCAATTAGATCATAACTATCAACCATGCTCCACGGCTCTAGCGTTTACGTCGGCTGGCATTGCACTAAATATCTAGTCCTAAATAGCTACCACAGCATTGGAATTACCATCCACCCTACAGGAATACAATTGAAAGGGATGGTGAATGGCATTATACCAATTGATTTAAACTTTGAGAGAAAGCATCTGAAAAAACTAGCGGTTGAAACGGGAGAAGTAAAAATCATACGAAACAGGGATAATTTTAGAAACCTCTCCTGAGATTTCTGACTATTTCACTGGCTTCCCTTCAGGTTTTAAAAATTATACTCATTTCCCTTGAGGTTAATTATCTTGTGACATTTAGATCTAATCAATAATTAAAAAGTGATATTAGGATATAGAAAATAATATGATTTCCTCATTGCCCATTATCTACTATATTATTTAATTAATTTAATACTCCATTGTCAAACATGATCAACAGCAAATAATCAAAAAAATTTGCAACCAAATATTATAGAGAACAAACTTTAACATCATAAATATTCTTGTCAATATATTAAGGTTAGTTACTGAAATTTTTATGGTATCAAAGTTCGTTTTTTATAATATTTTGATTACAGATTTTTTTGATTATATGTTGTTGATCATATTTGATAATGGATTTGTAATTGAAATTAACAATTTGGATCTTACATTAAGTGAAATATATAGAATGATGCACTATTTTTAATACCCTATGTGATTTAATCCTTGATGATAAAAACAACAAATTATAGTATTTTCTTTAATATTTGGATTGGTATTAGATTAATTAAATAATTTATTAGATGAGGAGCAATAGTAGAATCATATTATCTTTTCTCTCCCAATATCACTTTCTAATTATCCATTGGGGTTAAATGTTACAAGATAATTAATCTCAAGAGAAGTTAGTATAATTTTTAAAACTTGAAAGGAAGGCAGTAAAATAGTTAGAAATCTCAATGGAGGTTTCTGAAATTATCCCTAAAACAGATATCAGGATTCCAAACAGTAAATGTAAGATTTAAGTTCAATACTTTGCAATTGGCTTATAACACGAATAATACCGCATCTGGTCCAAGTAGGCTATGGTTATAACCAATGATGGAGCCAAGGGGGGGACAGAGGGGGCCATGGCCCTTCTAAGTTTTAAAAATTTTAATTCATAATATGTAAATATGTGTGTAAAATAAAATTGCCCCCCCTAAATTTTTACGATTTTAGTTTATATTATGAGAGTTGAGATATATATATATATATATATATATATATATATATATATATATGAATTAGTCATCTTTGAATTAATTTTTTTCTTCAGAAAAAGTTATTTATTTTTTATTGTACTAATTATTTAACTTTCAAAAATTAAACATATAATTTGATGTTCCATAGTAAATTGACCCAATGTGATGTATTAGAATAAAAAGACCCAATTCATAATTGTTAAAAGCAAGAACTAGTGCGTCTAAGAATAGAACTTCAATATTTTGAGTTCGACATTCCAAATCATCTTGAATTGTAAGAATTATCTGGTATTCATGAGTTATATCAAGACTTGGTGAAGACAAGAAAATCAGTGATATATCCTCTTATTGACAGATTTATTAGACTTGTTATTACTCTTCCTATATCAACTGCAACTACAGAGCGGGCATTTTCAATTATGAAAATAATCAAGACAAATCTCCGAAATAAGATGCAAAATAATTTCTTGAATGATTGTCTAACTGTGTATATAAAAAAAGAAGTTACTGAAAAATTTAGCAATGATTCAATCATAGATGAATTTAGTTCTATGAAAGAGCGTAGAGCTCAATTTACTTCTAAGAAAAGATGTTGAAATTTCAAATTATGTTAACATAACTTTTATCTTTTTTCAATTGAAAATAGTTACATTTATATTACATGGTTATATATATATATACTGCATAGGTGACATATTGGAGAGCATCTTCTCATAATATGCAAATTGGATGGTTTGTGATGTTATAAGATATTTAATCAAAAGTTATCTTTTTTGTTAATTTTTGTCATAACTATACCGCATATTTATGAATAAACATACCTTTATAATTAAATTTAATATTTGATATTTTTAGATGTTATATATTTAAATAGAAGAAAATTATTTTGAACATAATATATTAACATAATTTTATTAGAAAAAAATTTTGGTCTCCCCAAAAAAAAATCCTGGCCCCGTCACTGGTTATAACCCTACCAAGTTTTGCTCACCCCTGTCGACTGGGTCCACAAATGTAAACTTCATAGTAACTAGAAATAGAAATTTTATTTAGTTCAATAGTGACTAAAATGGAAATTTTGCACAGTGCACGGCTTCCAGCATGCATATTTGCATCCAAGTAAGCTTTAAACACTAAAAAGCCAATTAGTATTCACTATAGGGAACAGGCATAACTCTGGAAGCAACCATACTCTCCTATTATATTTGTAAATGTAAATTACTTAGTCATTTTTCTTAGGCATGACTTCTTCCTTTCTTTTCCAATAAATTGAAAAAAAAATATTTCAGTTCCTTATAATCCCCATAATTCTTAATTTTGAACAGATTCTCAAAATGCAACAAAATAATATAAGATTAACTTTGGCTCTCATTTCTCACTTCTCAACTACTAAAGCTATTTGAATTTGTTTGGATTGCAGTTTTCAAAAATTTTTTTTTCATTTTTCGTGAACATATTTTTTAATTATTTTTATCTAATATATCAAATTATCACAAAACATTTTTCTATAAAAATTTTAAAAAATTAGCAATCAAAAGGGTTCTTTATTTCACCACCGGCTGCGCATCACCTCATGACTCATGAGTCTGACCATCGACAAAGATACAGCGTAATAGACAAAATGGCCTTTGTCCTACGTTATTCACGGTGCCGTCTTTTTCTTCATTAATTCACTTTTTGCCACGTTTGGTATCGTGATTAAAAATATTTCACAGATGCAGCTTTCAACAAAAACACTTATTACATGTTTAAATATTTTTAAATATATTATTTAGATCGGGAGAGAAATGTACCGGTGATTTGGAGGAAGGAGCATAAATAAGAGGTCTCAAGTTTGAGCATTCCCTCTAACACTATATATATATATATATATATATAGCATATTCATTAGATACATACTTCAATAAGTACTTATTGTATTAAATAATGTATAATTTAAAAATTTTTAAATATATATATTTTTATTTAGTTCATAAAATAAGATAAAATAATTAAATTTAACATTTTATTTTTTAAAACACAAAAGCTATTCTAAAAACACCAAATTTAAACTTTTGTTAAAAGTATTTTAATACCAAAAACTCTACTCCTAATTTTATAGAATAATATTCACCAAACGTGTCAGAAGTACTTTTTTATACCGCAACCCCAAATTAGGCTTTAGGTCTTAACAGCAGCTCGCCTGCTTAGGTTGTTATCCCACATCGAAGGTTTGGGGGGGGCTTTGGGTAGTTTATAAGTCTCCTCAGGAACCACAAGAGTTGCCGGCTTTTGTGGTTTCCTGTGAAATTAGGTTTGTAAAATGTCAAAAAGTCAATTCTGGTTTTGGAAAAAAAAACAACAGCCTGTACCGGGTTGAGTGAGGTCTCTTTAGGTCTTAACAGCAGCTCGCCTGCTTAGGTTGTTATCCCACATCGAAGGTTTGGGAGGGGCTTTGGGTAGTTTATAAGTCTCCTCAAGAACCACAAGAGTTGCCGGCTTTTATGGTTTCCTGTGGAATTAGGGTCCTGTTTGGAAGGTGAGTTTTTTGGGTGTTTGTATAAAACTTTACTGTAGATCACTGTAGAAGTTGTAGAAAAACTTTTGTAAGATAAAAAGTTTTTTTCCTTTTCATTTTCTTTCCTTCTTTTTCTTTTTTCTTTTTTCTTTTTTTTTCTCTCTTTCTTTTTTCTTTTCCTTCTTCCCTTCCCGTTTCTTCTCCTTTCCCTTTCGCTCCGCTGTTCCCTCTCTCGAGTTCTCCATGGCAGCAACTTTCCTTCTGCCTTTTTTTTTTTTTTTTTTTTTTTTTGCTTTTTTTTCTCTTCCATGGCAGCCACCTTCCTTCCCCACCATCCCTCTTCTCCTTCTCCCTCTCCCTCTCCCCTTCCTTTCCTTCCCCCGCCGCCCCTCCCCTTCCCCTCTCCTCCCCTTCCCCGCCACCCTCCCTCTCCCCCTTCGCGACGCGTTCTGGTCGCACCTCTCCCCATCCCCTTCCTTCCCCCGCCGCCTCTCCCCTTCCCCTCTCCTCCCCTTCCCCGCCACCCTCCCTCTCCCTCCTGGTCTGGCCCCTCTCCTTCCCTTCTCCCCTTCCCCCGCATCCCCTCCCCTTCCCCTTCCTTCCCCCGCCGGCCCTTCCCTTCCCCTCTCCGCCCCTTCCCCGCCACCCTTCCTTTCCCCGCTGGTCTGGCCCCTTCTTTTCCCCTCTCCCCTTCCCCCGCCGCCCCTTCCCTTCCCCTCTCCTCCTTTGCGATCTGGTCGCGCGACCAGATCAGTCAAAGGGGGAGGGGGATGGAAGGGGGAGGGTGGCAGGGGAGGCAGACGCTAAGAGGAGAGGGGGAGGGAGAAAAAAAAAGGAAAAAATTTTCAGAAAGGCACCATAGATTGGTCAAAGAGGGAGGGGAGAGGTGGAGAGGGGTTGAGATAGAGAGAAAAAAAAAAGTTGAAGGCCGGAACTAGCGGCCGGAATAATGACCGGCGGCGAAAGTGGTGGTGGAGGTGATGGCCGGCGGCGGAGGATGTGGTGGGTTGGGTGGGGGAGGAAAAAGAAGAAAAAAAAAAGTTGAAAGGAAAGTTTTTTGTGTATTTTTTAAGTGTGTAGGTTAAAAATTTTGATAAGTTTTTTGGGGTTTCTGTAGCAAAAGTTGTTAAAAAACTAGTATTATACAAACTTGGTAAAAACTTGAGGTGCCAAACAGGCCCTAGGTTTGTAAAATGTCAAAAAGTCAATTCTGGCTTTGGAAAAAAAAAAACCCAAATTAGACCTTAATTGCTTGGCACTATTCCCTTGATGGTTTGACTCGTAATTTACCACATAATGAAGCCCATCGATTAAGCTTTTTCCAAATGCAGCCCCATTCTCTTACATACATGCAGCGCCACACGTGTCAAGTTCCCCCAAATAAACACAACTCTGCAAAGTAGCTGTCACGAAACCAAAAACCCAAATCTTTAAACGTAATTCACTCCTCGATTTCTTTTTTTTTTTTTTTGCCTATTATGTTGCTACTTGCGACCAAATAAAATAAATTCAATGGAAGATTATTTGAAATAATATTTAAAATATTTATTTTAAAATTTTTTGTGATATAATATATGTAAAATAAAAATTAATTAGAAAACATGTTTGTAATACAAGTAAAATATTATTTAGAAAAATTGTGTGATATCCAAACACGCTCTATTATAATTTTTCGAGATTAATTTTTATATATTGTCAGTGTAAAAATTTTATACACAAGCAAATTTAGATGAATGGCACATCATAAGTGTTCAAATTTTAAATTCACTTTTTAACTATGTATCATGTATCTAACAAATTTTAAACATTCATCACTATTTAAATTTTAAATTCATTTTTTGTTTATGTATCATACATTTATATATCTGCTTCGTTGATAGTGTATATAATATTAGTTTTCATTTTTTAAATCTGATAACTGAGGAGAGAGAAAGAGAGTGTGATAGATTCCCAGCATGAACAAATGTGTAGGCAGTCCAAAGCACAGCCAATTGGTAGTTGCATGGCTGATACTTGTAGCCAAGTGTTCAAAGTGCTAATTAACTCCAGTTTAGCTAACCAAACCTTGACATTAAATTCATGGTTTCTCCTTAACTAACCCCCTTTTCAGTCTACAGGGTTTAAGCTATAAAACAGTAAAACACCATCTCATCAACTTTTGTACCATTAGCTAGTTTTGGTAGTAGTATTTCATTTCTCTTCAATGTCTCAGCTATTTTCCACTTCCTTCCTTTCCCAGTCCTATAAAAACAACCCTCTGATCCTAAACATTTGTACTATTTCCAGGCGGATGCACTAAAGTAATACTATCATTTTCTCATCAAATATATGTCTAATGGCTCCCTACTGTCCCCATGGTCTCTTCTCAATTTGGTAAACCACTTTCGGTTGCCAGAAAATAAGCCTGTTTTTTCCCCCTTTTGATTCCAGTATTCTTCACCAAACCAACCCACCCTTCCATTCATCTCTCTTTCTTCGCTCTGTTCTGTCTCCCTTTCACAATTCCCTGTCTTTGAGACACAACAGACAAAGCCCTTCAAGAAAAACACACATTGAATAGGAAAAAGCCTCTAATCATTTTCATTTTCCACCATCAAGAAAAAGGGAGGAAAAAAAAAAGAAAAGTAAAGAAGAAATGAAGAGGCCTCATTCTTCATGCTCACCTTCCTCTTCATGCATTGAGCTCAAAAATCTAGGACTACCAAACATGCTTCTTCCTCCTCCAGAGCCAAGAGGGACAAGAAGAAATCCAGATCAGTGCTGATGCTTCTTCCTCCCCCATTGCTGCAAGAAGAAGCTCCATTTACAGAGGAGTCACCAGGCAAGCATTTAATGAACTTTTACTTTTTCTCTTTTTATTTTTCTTATATACGGTTTCGGTTTCACACACACACACACACACAATACACACTAACCAACAAACAAAACACACAAGGAAGCAAGCAGACAAACAAAGCATGAAACAAAACATGAATGGCATTGTACTCTGACGGTTTTTTTATTTTTATTTTTTTTCTTTTTCATTTTCTTTCTCGATTGCATGCATGAAATTTGTGACTGATTCTCGGAAAAAAAAAAAACCATGGAATTTGTTCTGATGATCAGGCACAGATGGACCGGCCGGTTCGAAGCCCATCTCTGGGACAAAACTACTTGGAATGCCATTCAAACCAAGAAAGGACGACAAAGTAAAATTTTATTTTTAAATTTTTCATTTTTTTCTTTTTGGGTTTTAATTTTTTTTTTAATGACTTTTCTGTTTTCAGATTAAAAAATTCATCTGAAAACAGGGAGATCTGCAAATCTTAGTCCTCTTCTGTTTAAAAATATGATTAATTAAGTTTAAGTCTGGATTTGTCTTTTGCTAACTCTGTTTTATTCTTTGTTTGGTGATCAAATATCTGTCATTTTCAACGTTCACAATCGCTTTTGTCGCTGCTTAGTTTATTTGGGTAAGCCCACAAGCCCAATATTTTTATTCCTTTTAATAAGTATTTAGGTTAAAATTAAGTAGAATTATGATTTTTATTATAATTAATACTTCTAATGACTGAATAATTAGTAGAGTTATGATATTTAGCATTTTTGTATTTATTGATGAAATGCAGGGGCTTATGATAATGAGGAGGCTGCTGCCCGTACTTATGATCTTGCGGCCCTCAAGTACTGGGGACCTGGAACCATACTGAATTTTCCGGTATTTAATATTCGTCCTTTCGAAAACTCAGGTGCCAAAATAAATTTGTACCCCACGCAGAAAAAATTGTACAATCTGCGCGTGCCCGCATTACCATTTAAAATGAATTATCGTTGATTAATGTATAATTTTTTATATATATAATCTATGGTTGTAATTTTAATTTTTGAGGAAATTTATTTATGCAGCTTGAAAATTATTCGGAAGAGCTTGAAGAAATGGAGAAATTAACTAAGGAGGAATATTTAACCACACTAAGGAGGAGGAGCAGTGGATTTTCTAGAGGTGTTTCCAAGTACCGCGGAGTTGCTAGGTATAATAAATAATTGATGTCATAAATTATTTTTATCTTTAATTTTGACTTGTCTTTCTTTATTTCTTTCTATCTTTTTTTTTTTTTTTTGCATGGCCAAATAGATTTTCTTTTCGGAGAAATGAGTTAATAACCAGAATTATTTTTCCAGTGGCCGGAAAGCCTCTCAGGGTCTTCTCCACTGCTAGGTTTAGGTTCCAGGTCTACGCTCGAGGGTGGAAAGGGTACAGGGAGAAGCGAGAGGATGAATAGGAGGGTGCAAAAAAAAAGAACCAAAATTATTTTGATGTTGTATATTCTTTTCACTTTTTGCGGCAGTCATTTTTTTTAACTCACATTTTCGGCAGTCATTTTTAACGTATTCAAGTTGGGGTGAAAGCACCAAAATTGTGCGGACCGTCAAAGATAACGTGGCACCGCACATTTCAGACCACTATTTTCATGGAGTTCTTGTTTGTTCGGTGCACGATTCTTTTTCTTTGTTTTTTCTGACAGACTCGTTCGGTGAGCGATTTGCGTACGGAAGTCGTCAGCAAAAGATTTAATTTGTTTTTTTTTTTTTTTATGAACGAAAAATTTTGATTACGTTAAAGTTGTTCTTACAGGCATCATCATAACGGTCGATGGGAGGCGCGAATTGGACGTGTCTTTGGGAACAAATATCTGTACTTGGGAACTTACGGTAATTAAAAGTTTTCTCATTAAAAAGAATTCCTTGACCTATTCATACAAATAATAATATTTCATATTCTTGTATTTTATTCGTTAAATCTTTAACCTTAGTTTTGGTTGTTTGCTCGTATCATTAATAGTAATTGTTGGAAACCAATTGCATGGTTAATTGGTTTGTTCGAGAATATAAAGAAGTATTTTGCTCAGAGAACTTTAAAATTGTGTGTTAGGCTTTAGTCTAGCGGAAAGGGTAGGATTTAGATTACTCGCGCCGTTTAGTTGAGATAGTGATCATGCTAACTTGCTCTGATACAAGCAAAGGAAATGAGCGAAACTAGGCCGCGAGAACGCACATTCATGCTCTACTGGTACAGTGTTGGACTCTCTTGATTTGTCGTTGACCGCAAAGCAATGAGCTTAAGCAGAAGTCAAACTTTCAACTTGGGATGGGAATCTAAGAGGCTGCTCCGCGGCCGTTGAGAGACAAAAAGTTAGTGGTTTACTCTCCATCCATCACAACAATTTCTATGTTGTCAATTAGAAATCAGAGATTTATATAGTGTTGATAGTTATTGGTTGCTTAGTTTAACTTGTGATTTGGTCGATTGAGGTGACGCACAATGCAAGTAGTTTACTCTTTCAAATCGTGACATAGGAAAAGAAAAGTGTAATGAATCCAACCTATAAATCTAACAGCAAGCCTTTTATTTTAAAAAATGAAGCCTAGTCAATAATCAGACTACGAGATCTGCGCTTATTTTGTTCAGAAGAAAGATTTGTTGCTTTTTCACGTGGAAACAAGTCAAAATTAATGTACACATTTGGTCAGTCATGTACAACATTTTTTTTAGTCCTAAAGCTGACGTTACACGTGCTAATTTGATTTGATTTTTTAATCCATCCTTTTGTCTTTGTGGCCTGTGAGTATCCGCACACTTCGGAGTTGAGTATCCGCACACTTGAGTTTCAGTTCAACGCTTTTAAATTTATAAAACTGAAATATTCCCTTTTGGAGTGGGCATCTTGTCCCTCTTCCATTTTTTTTAAGCTAAATTACAGCTGCCAATCTGGACTGATAACTTAACAAAGGCATTAGTTTCCCAAGAAGGCTAAGCAATTTTTTGAATCTGCCTATAAGTCTGACTCGTCCCATTATGGTTTGTTATGTGTTTGTCAGTAGAAATGTTAATGGCCTCTAAGGTAAGTGTCTTAAATTATTCGAAGGGATTGCACGGTACAAATTGCACTTGCAGGCATTATGGAAGTTATTATTTCCAGTTCAGATGATGAAGGTGCTAATGGAGAATTTTTTTTTTTTTTTTTTAATTTATGCAAAGAAGGGATTGGATTTAAGAAGTGGAGAGGGGGCAAAGGAAGAATTATGCAAGTGCTCTTATAGAAGAAAAGTACGAGTTCGATCTACCTACTTGAACATTATATGAAGGAGAATTAACTAAATCGTAGCAAACCATTAGAAACTACATTATAGTCTACTGAAAAATAGCCACTTGATTAGTAAGCTAAATCCATTTCGACAAGCTTGACAGGGAAGTTTAGTTTGAAGGAATTCACGGAATTATGTTTTGAGGTCTAAAATTAAGTCCGACTATCATATCTTGCTGGAAACTAGGATTTTCTTGCTCATTATTACAATAATGTTATGTAGTTGCACAGAAACTAGAAATGATTCTGAGCACATGATAGTTTACAAATTGCACCTGCCACACAAGTGCAATGACCGTGATTTTGTGGTGGCTGTAGGTAAGCCACCAGCTGTTGCAGGAGTTAAGTACCAATTGCAGGGAAATGCCAACAATATTGTGACTTGGCCGTTTAATAACCGATTAGAAGGTTGTAGTATTTCAGATACATTTATTGTCTTTTAAAACCTTTTCTTTGAACCTAGCCAAAAATTCGTCTAAAATAACGTTATGCTTTGTTTTAGGCATAGTGTTATTGCATCTATTGGGAATAACCTAACCATTTGATACAGCTTCCATCCTTTCTTTCCCCATTGCCTATAAGACTGTCCTCTTTGTCCTGCGGCAAAGTGCC
This sequence comes from Coffea arabica, assembly GCF_036785885.1. NCBI lineage: Eukaryota > Viridiplantae > Streptophyta > Magnoliopsida > Gentianales > Rubiaceae > Coffea > Coffea arabica. Next base: position 22,426 of record NW_027266214.1, read on the forward strand.
AAAGACGCTTAAGGCCAGGAAATACCGGTCCAAAAGAATTGCTCATCTTTTTTTTTTTTTTTTTTTCCTGTTTCTTGTTTGTTAATAAATTGGAGAACATGGGACAGCAAGCAGGCACTTTAAGGAAGTTTTTGTTAGCCAGGTTTGTAGCGCCTGCTTTTCTAATTATTGATAATACATCCTTGTCTGCGCACATGTAAAATAGTCATTTTGCCTTAAACACCTTTTCTTCACTTATTTCATGGAATGTGAGATAGAAATGAGATGCTTCTATTTTAGTGAAGCTTGATTAGACTATTGCTTCTATTTTAGGGAAGTTTGATTATACTATTTCTTAAACACCTTTTTCTTCACTTATTTCATGGAATGTGAGAAAGATTCAGACGCTAAGTATAAGGCAAGCTGTGAATCTGTCAACATCTATCGGTTCTGTTGAAGTGGGAGTTTTTTTTTTTTTGGGGGGGGGGGGGGGGGTGCGGTTCTGTAAGTGAGGTTGACAAGAGTTAGAGGAATAGTCGGACCTGGCTGCAAGGACTTACTTTGTGCACAATAAGCCCATAATTTTTTGTTTTTCCAAATAAAATTTAGTGCATTCTGTAATCACTTTGAACTGATCAAATTTAGGGTGTCAATCCACAATAGTATCATGTGTTATGGCTAGCTAAGACTCATCCTTCATTCAGTGTTAATTAACTCTACAGGCCTATTTTGAACTGAAATGGTTCATATAATATGACATGCCATACACAATTGAAATTGCAAAGTGTCATCAGATGTTACAGTTCTAGAAGAATGACAAATCAATACACAGAGGTGTTTTAGAGGGCTCAAAATTTTTTTTTTTGAAAGATTTTTTTTCCCTTTTTGGTAGGGGAGGTGGGTTGTGGAGGAGGGAGAACCTAATTCTTTGGATTGTCTGTCTAAACATTTTTGTAAGGAAATATTGGCATATAAAAAACTTGTCTGCAAATGCTCCCTCTCCCATGTTTATCTACACCTTGTTACAATACTCAATTGAAGTGCATATCTTTTGATCTGTACAATGTCCTTTATCTGCTTCAATTGTTCAATAAAAGGCTTTGGGTCTGAACCATGAAGTCTCAGTTTAGCTTCACATGTCCTATGATGCATGTTTAGTCGATTACTGAGATTTAAACTTGTTCAAATGGAGACAGTCATAAACTGTACTACCAAATCTTTTGGGGATCATCTCAGTTTTTGCTAAATTGAAATGTCACAGGCTCTTGAGAAGAAAGATGCAATTTGAAATATAAAATAAATTTTGCCTGGTCAGATGTCAAGAATTTCATAGATAGGATCATCTTCTTTTTCTAACTATCTTTGGCTTATTTAGGATCTACATTGTTTTTTAGCAAAATTTTCTATACATCCTTTAACTCGTTTTAACTGTATTTTAAGGCACTCAAGAGGAAGCAGCTATGGCATATGACTTGGCAGCCTTAGAGTACAGAGGCTCTAGTGCAGTAACCAACTTTGATATAAGTAGATATGCTGACAAGCTGAAGACACTCCAGAAAATGCATACAGAAAATCCTGAATCCTCCACTGAAAAACAAGTGGATGAACAGGAAGACCATGAAGAACAAGTACAAGAGGAAAAACTTGTGGCTGAGCTAAACGTTCCAAATATAGCTACTACTAAGTCTGAGTCACAAGACAACCTTGGACAACATTTGCAACAGAAAAAACCTGTGGCTGAACCAACAGTTTCAAACGTAGCTGCTACTGAGCCAGAACAAATTGTCATGATGGACCCTGCTGATGAGCATGAGGATCATTGGAACCTATGCTTGGATACTGCACTCAATTCACTTCCAGTTTCGGACATAACCTTCGAGAAAACTGCAGAATTACCAAACTTGTTCACTGATGCAGGGTTTGAGGCTAGCATTGACTTTATTTTTGATGCTCCATTTGATATAGATGAGTTTATTGAGGAAGATGCAGCAGGCAGCCCAGCATTTGAAATTGACGTCGATTCATTCCTAAGGGGGGAGGAGAAAGAGCCAGAAGCAACCACTTCTCCTTCTCAATCATCATCATCAACAATCACATCTGTTGGTAGCAACATCTAAGCTGCTTCTTTGGTTTGGCAACTTAAAAAATCTGGAATCATTCTCAACCTGCAGCTTTGGTTTTGTCTTAGAAATTGGCGTTGGCTGATAGGTATATGTAACATATTCTTAAATCCT
>NW_027266215.1:0-6964 GCF_036785885.1 Coffea arabica
TTAAATGGTTGGTTCGGCTCACACACATGGAACCAGAATGTGTATTTTATACTGTCAGAAATCTGGGAATGTCTAGTTTCCAATGCCACTTACGGCACTCAATTTCGACGTCGGAGCATAGAGTTATGGATGAAACAAGAAAAGCTGGTCTGAGCATTACGGGAACAGTTTCCAGGTTTACTAGCTTCACAAAAATAATTCCTTGACCAACCAAACCTCAATATTTTTTTGTGAAATTTTGTACACTATCCATACAATATATAAACATCATATACAAGTCATTAAACCCTCAAAATTTCACAAAAAGGGGCACGATCAAAACAGGGGCAGAATTGAAACTTTTTCTCTCATGCACTCCTTGAAGTTTATACTAGCTATGCACTATTAATCTACCATTTTGAGCACTAAACCAACATTAAATCCATCATCAAGCACCACATCAGCCATCAACCCAAGAGTGGGAGTTCATAGAGCCCACATTTAAAAATTTCCAACAATAACAAGCCACCCACATGAATATCTAAACTCCTAAGTGTAAAACAACCTCCATAGGCCAAGATTAGAGTTTTGGATCTTTTTTTTTTTTTTTTTTTATAAATTATTTTATTTTATTGATAGGAGTAAATTTTACACACTGAGAAAGACCAATTCGAAGTACAGCAATCGACTGAAAAGGTAATAAATCAAACACAAAACCTCCATGTCTCGTTCAACCGCATATTAGCTCCAGTTGTCCTTTGTTCTCAGCCCTTCATACGCTTACTTTTCCGAATTGAAGGCATTCCTAATCTATCAAGTCGAATGGCCCCACGAGCCATAGTTGGGAACCAATTAAAGGCCTCGTAAAGCTTGACTTGATGCTCTGGATGAGATACGCCCACATTGGACAGCGCATCAGCAACTTTGTTAGCTTCCCTATAGCAATGCGAAAAACGATCAGGATCTTTCACCAACTGCCAAATCTGCCTAATCTCTAATCGAATCTTCCAGGGGCATTGAATGCGATTCTGAAGAATTCCAACTAATAATAAAGAATCGGATTGAACATAGAGATTTTGAAAACCCCTATGTACACAAGTTTGAAGACCAATAAGGAGTGCCTGAACCTCTGCACATAGACTTGTAGTTTCCCCAAGATATGCTGAAAAGCCAATCAAAGGTATGCCATTTGAATCCCGAAGAACCCCACCACCTCCACTCACTCCTGGATTGCCCTTAGAACAGCCATCCGTATTTAATATGAACCGATCGGATTCCTTTGCTTCCCAACGAACAAGTTTGTATGTAACCTCAGTATGAGAAGAATACGACCAATCATACAAATGATGAAATGACTGTACTCTGAATACTTGTTTGAAATGAATTCCCACCATGTTCTGGATTTCCGAGAAAATGGCACTACAAATGGCAATCGGCCTCATCTGAACATCCTCAAACATTGCTTTATTCCTTGCTTTCCAAATCTGCCAACAGACAATGCTGGGTAGAATTTGCCCAATAAATCGTTGTATTTCAGAATCATATGAGTTGAGCCACCAACCCACTATACGGGGCCTTAAAGATGATCCTGGAAAGGACAAACCACATGAAGCTCCAAAATAGTGCCAAACTGTCGACGCTATATGGCCATTAGAAAATAAATGTTCAATTGATTCCTCAGATGCCGAAGAACAGCAAAAGCACTTTGAAGGTAAATGTAAACCAAGTTTACATAACCGATCTGGAACCGGCAGTCTCCCTAGCAACAATCGTAGCATGAAGAATGAAACTTTGAAAGGGAGCTGAGAATGCCAAATTGTATTAAAGACCATGGACTTGTTGCGGGCCTGCCTAATATCCCGAAATGCCGAAGCTATAGAGAAGTTTCCAGATGTTGTGAGCGTCCAAATGACTTCAGATTCACCCCCTTCTTCTGGAATCGGGTGCTCTAAAATAGAGGGCACCATTTCCTTCGGCAGTATCTGATATAACAAATTCACATCCCAGTGTCCATTGATGATGAAATTAGCAAAAGACAAATGTGGGACAACGGTCGCTTGGTGGAACAAAGCACCACCCCCCAACCAATTGTCGTACCAAAAATGACAAGCGCCGTCTTTTGCAATTCATAGCATAGAGAATTCCACTTGTCGACTCACATTGACCATCCTGCGCCAGAGTGCGGAGTCCATTGCCTTGATTTCTACCTGACAAGGATGAAGGTGTCTACAGTATTTTGCTTTCATAAATTCAGCCCACAATGACAAACCCTTTCTAAAATTCCACCAAAGTTTGAATGAGAAAGCTGTATAGATGTCTTGAAGCTTCCGAAATCCAACTCCTCCCTCATCTATCGGATAGCACATATGGGACCAACGTATCCAGTGAAATTTCGACCCCTCGGATGATGAGCTCCATAAGAAGGTCGATAAAGCCTTTTCTATAGTTCTAAACACCTTATTCGGGATAACCGCAGCCGACATCAGATGTACTGGCATCGATGCCAAGACATGTTTGATTAGAACTATCTTACCTCCAAAGGAAAGCATCCTTGATTTCCATGATATAATTCTCCCTAAAATAGACTGACACGCTTCTCCAAAATATGATGATTTGCATCTCCCAAAGTAAAGGGGGCACCCCAAATACCGAATTGGAAATGGTTGCCAGGTAAACTTGGTGATACGTTCAATCACCCTTCGTCTTGCCGGTGGTAAAGATGGATGAACCAGGTAACAAGTTTTTAGCACATTTATTAGCTGACCCGAACACCTTTGATACGCCTCTAGCACCTGCATGATGACCTTTAGAGAATAAGAGGATCCGTTTGCAAATATGAGAACATCATCCGCAAACGCCAAATGAGTTATAGTCGGACAAGCATACGGGACTTTGAATCCCACAAAACCCGATTGCATGGCAAGGTTATTCAATCCTCTAGATAACACCTCAGCCCCTATAATGAATAAAGCAGGCGATAAAGGATCACCCTGACGGAGGCCTCTCGTAGATTTAAAAAAACCATGAGATGCCCCATTTAAAATGACCGAAAACCAGACATTAGAGATCAATCGCCATACTAAATCAATAAATATTTCTCCGAAGCCAAACCTCCTGAGAACATCAATAATATGATCCCATGCCACTCGGTCATAAGCCTTAGACATGTCAAGCTTCATTACCACATTGCCTCCTCTATTCTTTTTCCTAATACCCGAAACTATCTCCTGAGCTAGCAGAAAGTTATCTGTTATATTGCGCCCCTTCACAAAGCCTGTCTGCTGGGGTGAAATAATTTTGGGCAGTACATAAGCAATTCTATCAGCTAAGATCCTGGATAGTAATTTGTTGAAGAAGTTACACAAACTGATGGGCCTATATTGAGAAAAATCCTGAGGATTTGGCATCTTCGGAATTAACACAATGGAGGTAGATGTGAAGAATCGAGGCAACTCTGCCCCACAGAAAAAGCTGAGTATTGCATTATATACATCTTGGGCGACAACTTCCCAGGCAAATGTAAAAAATTTTCCTGTAAAACCATCTGGGCCAGCAGCACTATCCCCATCCATTGATCTCACGACTCGATAGACTTCTTCAATCGAAGGAACCTCTTCCAATTTTCCATTGTCCTCTTCCGAGATTATAGATGGAATTAGGTACCGCAAATCGGAAGATGACTGTAAAGAACACGTGAATAGGTCAGAAAAATATGTTATTGCCTCAGTTGCTATATCATCATTCTTGTCCACCCAAACACCGTTTGACTTTTTGATGCGGTGTATCATTCCTTGAGCCCGTCTCTGTCTTACTACCGCATGAAAATACCTTGAATTACGATCTCCGTGTTTAAGCCATTTGACCCGGGCTTTTTGGCTCCAAAATTGCTCTTCAATTGACAATGCATTCCGCAACTCCGCCTGAGCCTTGCTAAGCTCAACCTGACATTCATCCGATGCATATTGATCCATAGCTTCCTCTGCGCGTTGGACCCCCATTTCCGCAGAGCGAACAGCATCAAATACATTCCCAAAGTGTTGCTTGTTCCAAGTTTGAATAGCCCTCCTCGTTGCCAAAAGTTTAGAGCTCAAAACGCGCAATGGAGAACCAGACACATCTTGATTCCAAGCATATCGAATTACCTCCAAGAGTTCAGATTTGGTTGTCCAGACGTTCAAAAATCTGAAAGGCCGTGGCATATGATCTGATCTCTCCTTAAATGAAATTTTTAACGGTGCATGATCTGAAGGGTGTCTTGCCAGGTGAAGCACAGAAATTGCATTTGAGAGATCCAAACAAGCCCCATTGACTAAAAACCTATCCAACCTCTTTGAAACCCGAGCTCTTCCTCTACGATTGTTAGACCATGTGAAGCTAGCTCCTGAAAATCCTACGTCAAAAACTCCGGCATCTTCCATAAAAGACATGAATTCCATCCCCTCCGCTATAACAAATGGACGTCCCCCTCGTTTTTCATGAGGCACTAAAATAACATTAAAATCACCCCCAATGCACCAAGGAAGAGAAATTGGCTTATCATTTAATAAGGTATACCATAAGACACGGCGCTCCTGCACTGAGCACTTAGCATGAACAAAAGACATGACGATTGGAGAAGAAAGCAATTGACTTTGGACATGTATAGAAATATGCTGCTCCGATCTACCCACAATGGAACATATAAAAGGACTACTATAGAAAACCCAAATATCACCCGAGTTATTAACAAAGGTATGATCAAATAATAATCGTAGACGAATGGAGTCAATTTTGGACTCGTCTAACTTTGGTTCACAAATCACGACAAACTGAACATGGTGAGTACGAACTAATTTAATCAATCTTCGTAGATTAGGGGCCTTAGCTACCCCTCTAATATTCCAAAATATTCCACTAATCATGAGAAAAACCTGGAATTAGTTATGGGATGATGTTGCCGAACGTAGCTGCCTGTCGGATGGGATGTAAGCTCGCACACCTTTAACCTTTTCTTGTCGGCAATCCCTCTCCAAAGCTACAGATTGGTCAATGTTTAAAGTGTTAATTGATGGCTCCACTGACCTCTCACTTGTTACAACCAATCTTGGAGATAAATTCCCTGCTGTAGTTGGCAAGGCTGCTTCATCAACCGCATCGGATTTGGAATCTTCCTCCTCGACCCCACACAAGTCGACATAAAGAGTTTCAAGCTCAGTGGAGTCGGACTGTTGAAGATATTCACCTGCCAAATGCTTCTCCTCAGCAGGTTGGGACCCGTCACCTTTGTTCCAACTGTGATTGTCGGCATTTTGATTAACCAAGGTGGTAGTGTCGGCCATTTGCTGTTGAACATCTCCCAAGACTTGCTCCACTAGACTACGGGACCCTTCACAATTATGTGCATGGTCTTGGCCTGCAATTGTCGTTTGAACGTTGTGCAATGGTCCCTCCCTGTCATCATCAACCACCGACTGTCCATTTGCATCAGCAGCGGAAGCTTCGGCAGCTTGAGCTTGGGCAGTAATGCTGTTGAGCTTATCATCTTGTGGAGGAGTTGTATTCTCTTTCTCAGCTATCCGATCAGGTCCAACAGATTTCTCCATTCCAGATGTGGAAGCTCCTTGGACTGCAACAGCACCAAGTCGCGCATCTTCAGTCGACACCTCCTTGTTGATTTCAGTCGCATCTTCAGTCGTAACCTCCTTGTGGAAGCTCCTTGTTGATTTCCCTTCATCTTTTGGATTGTCCGCAGGAGTAATAACTAACCCATACTGATTGTTCCCAAGTATCTTAGAACCATGCTGCAGCCGGTTGGTTTGATGATTGTGGTATTGAAGTTCTCCCTTGGAAACATTATTCTTGCAGTTGGTAGACGAATGACCCAATCTCCAGCAGGATGAACAATATGGTGGCATGTTGTCTGGAACAATTTTTTGCCAAAATCCTGATTCTCCTTCAACAGCTACCCATATCCTTGGCATAACAATCTTCGCTACATCGATCTCCACGCACACCCTGGCCACACTAGGACGTGTCCCAGCAGCTGTTGCCGAATCCAGGAACAATGGTCTTCCTACTGGAGATAATATGGAGAACAAAGAGTGTTTATCGAAATAATGAATGGGTAAATTTGGAAGCTCTACCCAAATCGGAACCAGAGATGACTCTCTTTGCACATGAAACTCCCTGGTCCAGCGAAATACCCGCATCGGATAATTGCCCAATTGCCAAATCCCTCTTGTCCAAATCCTGTTAAAATCTACTTCAGCAGAGCACTTAATCAGGACATGTCTATAATCCATCAATCCAATGGAGATGTGGTCTTTTAGATTTAAAGAAGCAAAGAACTTGCGAATATCCTCCAACGAAGGTCTCCCATGAGAAAATTTTCCAACCAAAGCCCATCGAAATGGCACTGCTAGTTTTTCCACATCTGCTCTCGAGAAGATTACCGCAGCTTCACCTTTGTAAACAGTTGCCTGCCGAATTTGGATAGGAGATGTTGAAGGCTGTGAGAAAAGTTGGGAGAAAGTTTTTTTCCCTGTAGGAGATCCTTGCCCCTCAGCCGATGGCTGAAGGGCAGCCATGCAACCCTAAAAATATTTGCAGAAAGAGAGAGAAAAGAGGAAAGACTAGTCTGCGAGCCAAAAAATTTTTAAGGATTGTCTATACTGTGGTGCAGCCAGAGTTTTGGATCATTACCTACTTTGGTGGGTGTACAAGAGCAGAATTTCAGTTCCTTGAAGCTCCAAGAAAACCGTGGAAAGTGAGCTCCTTTGATAGCTAGATGAACTCTCCAAGTAACAAGCTAAGTGTGGTGAAAATTTGATGTGAAATGGTGCAAGTTTGGTGAGGGAAATGAAGAAGAAAATGGAAGAACTTGGGTGTTGTTCTTTGCTCCCCGTTGCCCTGCTGCTCTAGTGAGGAAGAGAGAGAGAGTTGATTCAATTTTAGCTTCCAAGAGAAGCTTCATTTGTGTGGTGTAAAACGGAGCAAAAGTCAACTC
>NW_027266216.1:0-36710 GCF_036785885.1 Coffea arabica
TTTGGTCAATTCACGAATCGATCGGGCGGAAGTCAAATCACCTTGATACTGAACCGGATCAACCCCTTCTGCTAAAAGAGAGCGGTAGGTCGGGCCTTGCTCTATAGGTCATTCGGCTGTATAGTTTTTTCCATTTTTTGGCGTAACCTTGTTCCCCAATATCACTTCAAGAAGGGATGTGGGTGCTGGGAGTTTTGTTTCCTTGTCGTAGGAAGTTTCTTATTCGTCTTTCATTTCTTCCTGTGAGAAAGATCCTATGAGAGACCTCCTTTTATAAGAGGATAGTTATGGGGTGTAGGTCTTGTCAGAGCCTTCTCGTCATATTAGCTATTTCAATCGGGAAAGAACCGGTCTGCTTACTGCTATCCCCTCTCGTCCGCTCTGGTCTATTAGCTCTTCTGCTCCGGCCAAAGGCAACTGTTCTCCTTCGGCCACTAGTTTTGAGTATGTATGGAATAGAATAGGAAAGCGGCGGTCTTTTTTCACTCCAGTTAGCTCGTCTCATATTCGGAACCGGAAAGCAGGAAAGAAAGCCGGAATAAGAGTCTTGGCTGTCGTCTTTCCTTTCCTGGCTTTGCGATCGACTATGATTCTGTCGTTCTCTTATAGGTTTCACTTCATTTTTGAATATTACACGGTTTTTGGTTAGAATAAGTAAAGGTTTTTCCTTCCCCTTTCCCTACCGACGAGGCGTTAAGACGAGGAGGGGTTGATTGAAGTACCAATGAACAAAGGTTCGAGCGGTTTATAGAGAAAGGTTGTGCAAAATATCTTAATTGAAATTGGAGGAGCGAACCGAGATTTGGAGGATAGACAAACGGACAAGAAGAACCTCTATTTCGAAAGAAAGGTGGTGTAAAATCTTAAGTGCTTTCAGTCAAGTCAGCTTTGAAAGCTGGTAGTTTCGGGAGTCTTTTATTCAAACTGCTTCATCCCTCTCCGGCTGTGTTGGTTCTACGCCCACTCATCCTTTCCCTTGCATACCTGTCTACATCGGCGAAACTCTAGTACGTACCTCTTTCGATAAGGGAATGATTCTATTTCCGGGTGAGTCTTCCTTTCATTGCTTGCTTGGTGCACACTGCCTTTTCCTCATAGTGGCTTCCCCGGGGAGAGTCACTTGGGAAAGAGATCGAACGAGAAGCTTTGGTAGTTTGGTAGCCGGGCCACGTAGCGAAGATAGACCCATGAGCCCTAAAGAGAGAGTGTTTTTCCCGATGTGAAGGGCATGATTTTCTTTGCTTTAGTACTGCACAAAGCTTTATCCTTGTCAAGAGGCATCACTACCTTATTTGCAGGTGGTCTTTTAACCATTGCTATAGGCGCAGGTGCTACTCTTGCATGGACGGTTGCTAAAGACTGCTACCTGGGGGAGGCTCGATCGATTAGAAAGGAAGAATGGGAAGTGCTAATCATTGTTACCATGCATGCACGGGGAAGAAGGTCTAGTGGCTTTCAAGGTGAAAGTGGCTTCTTTCAAAGTCAAACTTCCCTTCGCCGGCAACTCTTAGCAATACAGTAACTTTAAGAGTCATACGCCAAATCGGAATATGATTGATATCCCAATAGTCAAGACCTCTACACCGCTCTCTCCCGACTGAACTATGGGTGGGAGGCCTAACGACTGCTGTTGAGAAGAGGAATTGTTTGATTCAGACGATTCGTTCACATCGGGCGGGAGAAAGGCTCTTTGAAGGAAGAATGCGCTCTTAGTAGTCATCCCTATCCTATGCAGAAGACGATCTGCGGCATTCAACTGAATGAAGATGGCATGAAGACGTCAATTACATCGACCCTTGCTTAGCTTGTGGGAAACTAGCTCTTATAAGAGAAGCCTTTCTCTTATTTATATACGATGCTATGTCCGAGAATAACAGATCAGACTTGCCTTTCTGACTGTCTTGCTCTTGCCTTGTTAATGGACGAGTAAGAAAGAGATTGACCTTGCTGGTGTCAGGTGCAGATGGAATTGAATCAGAAGACAGAAAATTTCATCAGCTCTGGGACTTTCAGGAAGAGAAGTAGGCAAAAAGCTGCTCTCCTAACCGGTACCGGTGGTGGTGTCATAGAAGTCAGCGCTGTTGCCGGAAGGAGTCAGGACTCAATGCCCAGAGCCAACTGCTGGTGGTTCAGAAAGTGAATCAGATTCGTAAGAAGATGGTACGAAAGGGATTGATTGGGATTCATCGACATCTAAGATGAATTTTGAAATCAATGGGAGATCTTCCTCAATAGTATAGTTGTTGCCGTGGTTGTCAGACTAGAAATGGAATCCACTTTTGATGCTATAGAAGGTCTTGCTGTCGTACCCGCTAGGAAGAGACAGAACCAGAATTCATATAGAATAATGAAAGTCAAAGGCAATTCCTACTGTCCGAGGAATCAAAAGAGAGATCAATAGTCGAATAACTAGAGATGGTAATATTTGCAGTTGCCACTCTTTCCTACTCTACCAGTATTGGTGAACGAAAGGTGTCAACTCAAGCTGATCATTCCATTTTGAACTCTTATTACATTACAGTGACGGCACCTCTTTCTCTTTATGGAACCTGCTCTTTGACTCGCATTTCTGGGGTTGAGGAGTTGCTTTTGGGCTAATCTAATGCTGTGGGAGTCGCTGTCTCAAGAATCACCCTTGTCCTAAGCGGTCAGTAAGCTTTGACTTACTCAATCCCAACCAAAGCCATATTAACAATCACGGAAAATGCCAGACAATAACTCATTCGGCGACCTGGGGGATCGCATCCATCACGATTCTATCCTTGGCATAGGGTAGAGTAGAGAGTGATTGGTCGTAGCTGTCCTGGTTTATTTGGCTTAGGAAGATCGAATCTATGCATTGCGGAAAACCGAAACGATGCTGCTCCCAGAGAAGACTTGTTATCTCGGACTTCGCATTGAAAGAGTTGTGAGGGGCTTTTGCCTTCAATAATGTATCGATTCGCATCAAGACCTGCTCCATCAAATGCGACACTCGAACATGATTATACTTAGCTAACGTACTTATAGACAATTGCATTTCCTTATTCGATTCGTCAGTGATATTGGCGTCGTCAGATTGTACACACGACTGAGAAAGAGGTATACGCGAACGAGTCAAGCGAAGACCTATCCTATCCTAGTACTATAACTCTCTGTAAGAGTCAGATAAGAATGCCTACTTCAGTCCAAGACCATACCAAGCAGACCCAGCTTCAAGCGAGCTCACCCTATGGACCTTGCTGAACTAGATTCCCTGCTAGCGAGAGCGGCTTAGAAAGAGAAAGGAGCACAAACAAGGGTTGTTTGAAAATGAACAGATAAGCTAACGCACTACTGATTTTCTGCCTACTAGCAATTCAACTACTCCTGAGAAAGACTCAAACTGAACTAGTTGAAGCTAAGGGCCTGCCTTCCCAGCTACTGAGGTAAGGATCCACTTGATTCATCACTTTATTCATAACCATTAGATAGAGAGAGAATCCCACCCGGCCTAGCTATAGCTATCGTAATGCGTCTCGATGCCAAAGCTTCCTGAACCAACTGAAGCAAGGAAATGAGAGTCGTTCGGGTATGCCTATGGGTGTGAGTTCTTTCAGAACCTTTATCTGCCCTTTTCTGCTTAAAGAGAGAAAAAAGAAGGTTATGTAATAAATGAAAGGGAAAGCACTATAGTAATGCAGTTACGAGGCAGTTACCAGAAAAGATCTAAGCAAGAAAGGCTGAAAGGACTGGATTTCAAAAAGCCCAACATTGCTGCAAAAAGGAATGCCCAGCAAGTGAGGTGAAAGACTAACCCTTACAGCTAAATCTTCTTATTAATGTAATGTCTATAAGAAGAAGGTGAAATCCTACTCTTTCTTACCTCACAGACAAGCTAAGTGTTCTCACTAAGAAGATTAGGCCTTCGGGAGGAGCGAAGCCACTCTATCGGGTGATAAGTAGCAGAGTGAGCACAGAGAATGTAGTAAAGAGAGAGGGCACCGGAGAACCCGCACGTGGGAATGCCTAGTCACCTCCCGGGCATACCATCCACAGAGGGAAGGTCAGTGCGAATCCCTTAAACAACAAGTTCTTCTTCTTCTTGTGAAGTCATCAATTCAGTCTAAAGCCCATCCTTTAAATCACAGGGGAGAGGTCTTTTGTGAGAAGACTGTTTTACACTCATTCTTACTTATAGCCATCACTCTACGAAACTGTCGAAAGCAGGTCTTAAGAAAGCTGGTCTTTACGTGACTTGACTTACCCAATCTTCATTCTTTTCTTTCTGCACATCGATGCTTCCTTTAGTCGATCAATTCCTTAAAGGGACTCTTTAGATAGGTCGAGTCATTTCTTTCAGAACCTCCGCCTCGTCATCACTATCCTTTCTGGTCTATAGCCCATATAGAATGAAACGATCCCAGCCCAGCACGGTCTGAAAAGCGTAAACAAGCCAAGCTGTTTGTTAATCACTGCACCAAGGGGAAGCAACCTGAACCTCCTCTCCTACGTCTAAGGTCCTTGGTGACTAATCTCCTCTTCTTAGCCCCTCCTACTCCTCCGTCCCTGACCTTCTCAAGCCTTACCGTAACTGCACCCTCTTACCTTCACAATAAAAAAAGGGTTTAATAAAAAAGAAAGACCGGGAAGTGTGAAATAAATGGATTGAAAAAAGACTCGGGCAATCGAGAACAGGTTTTAATGAAATTGCACATAAGAGAGAAAACTCTTCCCATTTGGATTGCTGTCTTCCGAGTGGAGAAACCATTTTCATCATTTTACATCGCAGAATGAACAAAAACCAATTCAATTAGAAAGAAATATGAATTGCCTTATTCAAGGCTCTCCAACTCGCCTATAAGGCTATGATCTGTGGCTCGCTCTTTCCTCTTCTGGTTCAATATATCTTATAGTAACGAGTAGATCACGTTTTCCGGTTGGGGTTGGGTCTTGCCTTTCCCCATGCATTCATAGCGTTCGTTGTTTTGTACAGCTCGGTCGAGCCTTAGACGGGGCGTGAAACTTATAGAACCCCCTTATACAGCTCCAGGTTGCGGTGATCCCTGCCTTTATCCATAAGATAGAAGCGCAGCCGCCCCTCGTTCACTAGGGAAAATCCAGAATCGCATCTCTCATGGCCATGCGGTAGTAGCCGGACCTGAACCTAGCCTTGAGGCTGATCGCAGGGCATTCCTAAATTTTAGCTAAAGCTAATCCCGTTCCATAAGATGATGATCGTACTCCTTCCTTTTCAACTACTCTTCTTTTCTTTTTTTCTCCTTTGGTCAGGCAAGTTAGAGGCTCCCTTCCGTTGGATTGGGCTTGTCAGCGTACGGCCTCTGGCGGCTTAACGCCTCCGTTGGCTAGCTAGTCGTCTGTTCCGTCGGTGAACAATGATTATTGCCTTAGTTTTTGGACTCGAGTTAGCGAGTAGGTTAGGCATTCGCGTAGCCTTAGGTCAAACCTTCTTTCGCCGGGCTATGCACCTCTATGGGTGGAGTCAAGTTCAATGCGCATCATCCCACCGCTCTTAGCAAGTGAATCAGAACACAGAGTGGCTTACGCTCCTAAGAGAAGAAAGGATTTTTGGCAAGATTCCAGGTATGCCACAAGGTATGCCAATAGCGTAGAAAGCACTACTTCCGACTTGAATGATGTAGTTGCTTCGACCTCTATTTGTCGAGATTGGCTTGGTGTTCAGCCACGGCAAGATCGCTTCCCATGTCTTGCGATCCCTCTTTTGGTTTGTGGATTAGGACCAATCCCTTCTTTTTGCAAGCTATACTCAGAAGAGAAAGAGTTATTGTGGCCAGACTCACTATTTCCATTTCAAGGCAAGCCTTCAAGGCTTGTTGCTCGAACGAAGTGAGAGGTTCTGCAAGAAAAAGCATTTTGATCAGTCCCTTAAGCGAGTGTTAGTGCCCCTATGGGCAAGATCCCTAATCCCTGTACGGGAAAGAGAGTACCAAGTAGGGCTTAGTATAGGAAATGCATATAAACTTGAGAATCATTCTTCTATCTATTTTCCAGTCCAGCTGCTGATTGGATGCTTGACTGCCCTTTTACAGGTTATTACTCCTAACTCGGATGAGGAGCCATCACTCTGACTGCCAGAAGAGAAGAAGGACCTTCTCTGATGACGCAACCTTCAAGAAGGGAATTCGGAATCATAAGACGAGCAAGAAAGAGTGCTTTCTCTGAAAAGAAAGAGAGATTGGCATTCCTCCGATCAGCATGAGAGCTCGATCCAGCTGAAAGCGATCCCTCAGAAAGTCCAACTAAACGGACTGCTCCTCTATGTGCTCCGAGACCCTCTCCTTGCTCGAGGCGAGGGAAGCGGCTTAGTACCACCCGGCAACAGCATCTGGACCTACTATTGGTTCAACAGAAAAAAGGTCATCTGCTCGAACTGCTGCTTTCATTCTTGCCCCTGCGTGGTAAAGCTACAGCGGGTGAGACCTTTGCCCCAGTTCTTGGCTTTCTTGCTTCCGCGCCCTTCTTCTCTTTAGGAGACCGGTCATTACAGCAGGCAGGAGAAAAGAGAGGGCTCGGCATACCACCGGCTGAATCTTCTCGCGGTAAGCGAAGCCAACACAGACCCTGCTATCCAGGCGAGAGCAGAAGGCTAACTTCACACTTGTGACCCTCTTATTCACCAGTGAGCTGCCGAATGAAATGACCAGCTGGGAATCTCTTCGAACTTATAGGAATTGAACACCCATGAGGACCGCCACATCGAGGCCAATAAAATAAGCCTCATATTCCGCAATGTTGTTGGTGCAAAAGTTCAAGACTACACTTGGCTTGTGCGAATATAGTCACCACAGGAAGAAAGCGGCGAACTCCAAAGAGAGGGGAGGCGCACCGACCGGAAGTGAGGAGCCAGAAAGCATAGATTATCTTTCCAGGTCTATCTATTATACGTTATTTCACCGATGCGAGGATCGGAGTAGTCCCATTCGATTGATCGATTCAGAGTTCCGAACCGAAGCCCATACTATGATAATGAGTTCGAACCTGAGATCATGGGTTAGCCAGTCCCATCCCAAGTCAAATCAAAAGGCACGGACGGAGCGAGACCTATTCAGATGAGGTCTCGCAGGATCTCATCGCTCAAGTCCTCCGACAGCCCTGTGTAAGCTGCGAGCAGAGCAAGCGGTTCATACTATTACTTGGAAGCCCGGTGTAACAAAGACAAAGAAAGAGGATCGAAGCCGATTTCCCCAGTTGACTTAGATGACATCAAGTCCGACAACTAGCCCCATTCTATTCTATTAGGGCAATGGGTTCAGCTGCTTGCTCAGCTCAAAGCGGAAAGTCAGGGCTCTGGTACTTCCTTTCGACTTCCTGTACGCTATGTGAAGATCTGTCTTTGTCGGCCGTGTGAAGGCAACTCAAAGGCCAAGCGCAGGAACAGAAAGAGGCCAGGGGCCATATCCTGAACACATTCAATGAAATGACCGATCACTACGCCACCCCAGCAGCTCGAATACAAAAGAAACTTGTTCATTTATGTTACCGAGAGCTAACAACAGCGGATAAGAGAACTGCTTCTGAAAGAAGACTTGTTCGCTTTATGGGTTCAGTCTTTACTGGATTAGCGTCAAGCTTTTCTTTTTTCCCTTTCTGCATTACCATTACCTAAATTTCTGGTATGCCTTTTACCCTGGCGCCCTTCTCTCGTGACTTCAGCTTAAGGCGCTCAAGTTTGCGTCATTAATCTGGTGCTGACGGGTGCGTCATGTCGTCCACAGCCTCTTGCCCATGCTTTCCTAGTATTACTGCCCTTCCTTTCTGTTCATCCATTTAGCAGCACCTTACATTTTCCTTAGCACGTATTTTTTTCTTCTGCTTGGTCTATCGATGTAGACTACTTGGAGCCTAAGTAAGTAGGAGATTCCCCCTTTCTTTGTCTTAGTTTGAGTACTTTCCTTTGCTGTGCTGATCCGGTCTTGCTTTAAAGCGACAAGATTTATTGCGTATTTCTGAACCCTACAAAAACGCACTAGTTGGTAAATTTACAATGGGGAGGCCATCTATGGAGACTCTACGTAAGTTTGTTGCTTCGTTAGGGTTGAAAGGTGATTGCCCTATAGGGCTACTGGACTCCAGGCATATACTCTTGCGTCCGACGATTGAAAAGGCCTTCAGTGGCTCGAGTTTTAGTTGAGCTGGATGTTGCGGTAGAGCCTAAGAAGCGCTTGTGGATTGGGGATGATAGCTATGGGTTTTGGCAGCAAATTGAATACGAAAACTGGCCTCATTATTGCAAATTCTGCTCCAAAGTGGCTTTGACAGCCGGCTCATAAACATGCCATTAAACGCTAAGAAAACAGCCTTCTCGTGAAAGTCCCTCAGTGGATTAATTGTTTGTGATCTTTCCGATTAAACCCTAAGGGAAGGATTTGAGTTCTCTTGTCAAGGAAAAAACTAAGTAAAGTTAGACAACGAGGCGAAGATAGCAGACTTGCCTCGAGACAGGAACATAGCATAGGGACATTGCTCCGGACTAGTTAAGTAGTTGAGCCCGACTCCTCCGCTTGGCGAGCTCCTCTTTGCTCCTAGTATACTACTAGACATATTGTCTACTCTGCTTTTATGGAAGAGCTAAGTCCAAGAAGGGCTCTCCAAAGTCAATTGTCAAGCTTTCGATGCAATCTACCCCGCCTAGCCCTTAACCTTAGTAATTTCCGTATGTCTGTCTGTGTAGTCAGTCATTGTCATATACGTCTTTCACTATTCAAGTAAAGAGCTCAGGGGCCTTTGAAACTGGTTCAGCTAGCCCAATATTAGTCGGACTAGGAGCTCTCCTAGGCTTGAACTGAACGTGGATAGCATTTGAACGCGTGGAGCAATCGCCGGGGGTATAAGAATAAGATACCTGAGCTTCCCTTAGTTGTATAAGGTTCCTTGTATCCCAGGCCTCGGTCTCATTCTTAACATTATCGTTCTACAAATGTAGTTTCGGCTTGTAACTTCCTTTTTTTCTCATAGAGAAGAAAGGCAGGCTAGCAACCGGCCCGACTGACTCGTGAGAGTGAGGCGAAGAGATTCTACTTTCAGATTCAGATAAGAGGAAGATGCTACCTTCCTTTCTTAGGTTAGGGCTGTCTTTCCGCTTTTAGAAGCAAGGGTGGGGCACGAGTACCCTTCTTTCTTAAAATGCTCTTTTTACTTTTTTGTAAAGACGTGGTCATCTACCCATCGGCTTGCCGCCACTTAAGTCCTCTGGTAATAGAGGGAAGAATCAGGCTGCATAATGTATTCTCCTCAGCTAAATGCTGCGGTAGTTGGTGTAGTATCCTAGTCTTATCGTTTATCTCCTCAGAGTGAAGTGCCGTACGCTTTAGGTGCTAAAACCTCTCGTCTATAGATCATAAAATAAGCATCTTCCATAACTTCACATAGGTTTGACCGATTAGGACCCAATGCTCTCAATAAATAGAAAGCGAAACAAGATGAAGCCCCATTGTAAATGTCTCGGGATCGAAGACTCACTTATCTGGGCTTGGATAAAGATAATTGGAAGGACCAGAGACACTCGCAGTCACAGTAGAAGAATCTACTATCGCGCCATCTTCCTAAGACTATCTTTAATCATTAGCCAAACAACCGGTGGCAATGCCAGCTGCAGTTCCCGCTTATGACTCTTTTTAGGTGCAAAGGCGAACTTTGACTTTTATTTGAAAGTGAAGGGGGAGTTGACAAGTATCAGTCGGGGGTGAAGGGCAGAGGGGATTCTTTTTTTCTGAAAAAAGAATAAGGATTGATCTCATACGATTGAGCAGCTAGAGGAATCGGCATCGCTACGAGCAAGACGTGGGATATTACCACGGGGAAGGGATAGAATCTCCTTAAATAAAGAAAGGGGGATATTCTAAATGTAATTACATAGGGGAAAGGGGAGGTAAGGTTAGACACAATAGAGCTCTATTAGCCTTATCCATCTTTGAATCTTGGTTATGGCTAGGCGATAGAAGGAGTGTAGTAACAGACAACATCTTTATATTAAGCCTAGTGACATCATACCCACCTGTCCCTTGCCTCTTACCGCTCCCCCTCAGGCATCTTTCTTTCAGACTGCTTTACTTAGGATGGAGTCCAAAGGCTTCCGTCTCTGGCCCTAGGTTAGGTCTCCGCTCCATTGATCACTGAGAAGGGCCCCTGAAGATGGAGGCACAGAGCACCGGCTTAGTTGAAAGCCCAACATGGATGAGTGGTTGATCGAAAAGTCTATGAAAAGATTCGAGATTCCGTTTCCAGGAAATATTAGCACTGCTCACCGTCATAAGTGGGAAAGAACTCCACGTTTGAATCCTTCGGTTCATTCTTACGCGGCTGTGTCAAGCGCCAGAGTACTTGGGCCCATGGGGGATTAGCTTATCCCAAACTATGGGTATACTGACCTATTAGTTAGGGATTCGATTCGATAGCTTGAGCGAACGCATTGGAGATTGAATCTCCAGAAGACGCGCTTCTTGGCTCTTCTAAGATAAGACCCCTACTCTTTTCTTCAGGTCATAAGACAAACAACTAAATACTCTCTTAAGTCTCGTTCCTTAGGCCTCCCAGGCCTAAGTTCACTTAAAAGACAGTAAGAGGGAGTTTTAGCTAGTTAGAACAAGAGAGTAAGAGGAAGAACTTAAGGTTCGAGAAGATCTAACCTACCAGGAGTATCCCTTAAGAACTGTTGCCCCGCAAGGAACAAGTGTTACGAACCAAGACAATACCTTACGTTAGAGTCCAGTGGTCATACCGACGAAGCATAATAATTAGAAGTACAGAAGGAATCTTTGACAACCAACTAAGGGTTACTCCCATCCAACCACGATCCCTAATAAGGGCTCACTTCCTATGCCAAATGATCCTCCTTTGGTACTACCTTCCTGGCTCTAGTCTTGCTGAATAGTCAAACTAAATTCCTCTAGAGCATGAAAACTTTCGTTTGTTGGGCATACTTCTGTATAAATGGAACTTTTTTCATTCTTTTGAATGAGGACACATCCAAGTCAATAGCTAGAGTTTTGCTGGGTGAATAATTCTTTCGTCCAGATCACGACCCGGTACGCGTGGCTAAGCCAAAGCCCTGAAAGGGCGGTGGGTAATATTGTCAATTAAAAGGAAAATCATAGTCTTATTCGGTTGTCTACCGCTCCGTGGGTTGCTAGATTGGGCAGGCGGAATTGTTAAATACCAGATGAGTCCATCGTGCTATCAGAGGGGAATGTCCTTAAATTACTAGAAAGAAGGAAAATTGCAAACGAGCTCCACCTTTTTGTCTTTCTGATCGACCTGAACTCCCACAGGGAACAGAGTCAATAAATTATTCAACTGTGCTGAATTAAGAAAGTAGAGGGAAAATGAGAACGGGCAACCCTCGGGTGAGAAGCGAGAGTCGATTTCATCATCACTAGATGACTCCTCTAAGCATGGACAAGAGTCATTGGATGAGTCACTAGATGAATCAGAAGAGCTTTCTGAGCAAGATCCTTGAAATCCTATCTCTAGTGACACGATTGGGTTGGGGAAGTCTCATATTCCGAAAGCTCACGATGGTAGAGATTTGAAGAATCCTACTCTACTAACCCTAATCTTAGTAGTAGGGTAAGCGGCATCACTCTATCGTCTTGAGATTTTCCCATGATGCATCCTAGGAGAGAATGATGTTTGCGCACTGCTTTCCACCATTCTCTTCACGTAGAGCTTATTATTTACTCTTTCCGAGCTCTTTCTTTTGATCTCATAATGCTATGGTCTTCTTTCCCTTGGGAAGTTCCACCAACTCCCAAGTCTTGTTCTTGTGCAATGACTCTACCTCTTCTACCATGGCCTCCATCCATCTACTCCTCTCAGGACTATAAATTGCCTCCTGAAACCAAGCCATTCCGTTTTTGGGTCGATAGCTCTGAGGTCAAGAGGGAGGTAGAGTGAAGGCCCTCTTCGAATGGAGTTCCTGGGGATTTCATTTATGGAATGCATGCTACTTTCGAAGTCAAAGAATTGGATTCGTTCATGAGGGGTTACGTTAGAGTAGTTATAGGAGTCACTTCTCTGGGAAGCTCTCCCACTGGATCAGGATCAGTATGGGGATCAATCTTTGTTGTCGCACCACTTCTGTCTTATTCAAGGCAGTAGTGTCTGGTCGTAGTAGCATAGCCGTGGGTGGGCAGTGCGATAGTCAGGGAGTTCAGGGTAAGCTCATCTTCGGAAAGTGAAACGAAGGAAAAGCCTTGCCTTATAGGTCATCCTATTTTTGTGTATGGTCAGGATCCCGTCTGCTCAGAAATTAAATGATCGTTGGTGAAATAGCGTATAGGTCTGGGTGGGATGATACGAAATAGAGCAGTTGCCAATTGGCATGCGAAACCGATAAGGAACTTTTTACTAAAATTCCTGTGTGAAAGAGCCCAAATGATTTAGCGTTTTAGCGTAGAGAGAGGACTTTCGGGTGAACGAATGATTTCAGATGCAGCGACCATGGCCTTATTTTACGTAGTTCCGTATATGGATTCTGACGAGTGAATTTCATCCATTTACTATTTACTAATAGATAAAGGATAGGAACCTACCCATCAGAAGAGGTTTGAACTAGAAGACGAAAAAGATAAGAAGATGCCCTATTTTTTAAAGGTATAGGTTTGGGAAAATGGGGTTTTATAGGGGTGTGAAGGCTTGATTGAGAGTTTTTTGGTAGGAGACTACTTACCAAGGCTTCGTAGGAAAGAGGCCTTGGAAAAGCGGAATTCATTCTGCTCCGAAAGAGCCTTGGACAGAAAAGCAAAACGAAGAAGAGGTGGGGTCCTGAGCTAAGCCTTGGCTAAACCTTGGAAATCTTAATGCAAGAGTCTTTTTCATTGCCTCGTGTTCGTTACTTCCAGGTAATAAATAATTAAAAGAGTATCGCTCTTCGTTCTGTCCGTTGTTGGGAGAACTATCAATACCGGGAGTAGAGGTGGAAGAAGGGTCAATCTCATCTTCCAGCTAAACAAGGAGTAAGTATAAGGTCAGTAAGGAAGAGCTCGTTTTTCAAGGAAAGACAAGACAGAGTGCAGTTGCATCGATTAACCTCTTTGGGTTAGGGAAAGGAAGGAAAGGCTATGCTAGAGTTCACGGCGATTGGTTTTTGTCCAAGTCGAGTAGGTTGATGCGCACGCTTGTTCCTTTCTAGTTGGAAGTTTGAGAACTCATTCTAATGAATGAGATTAGAGAAGACGCAGACGAGTCAGACGATGAGTTGAGTCCGAACCCTCTTTGTCTTCGTCTTTCCACCTGAGACCTTTATATATTGGTATCTGGCTCTCGATCGAATGCGACTGCACCTATCCTTCTTCAGTGCTGATACTGCCTCTTACTCTCGTGGGTAAACTCCTACTTGATTAGTCAGAACTTCTCTGTCTCAACTCGTGGACCTATCTATCCTCTTCTTTTTAAGAGATAGGGGATACATTTGCTATTCCCGCGGATTGCTCCTCTTTCTAGAGCCCAATTAATGGTTTTGACTTTGTTTCAGCCCTTCTTTCATCTTCACCTCAAAAAAGAGAGGACGAGTTCCTTTCCCGGCTGGATTCAGTTCAGTTACTCGCCTCAAAATAGATTTGGCATCTCCCGAAAAACGGAGTTATAGTTATTTGTCCCTAACAGCCTTATGATATGAGTGATTCTACCTCACCCAAGAAAGGTTTTGCATGAACGTCTTTCCTCTCGACTTTGATCTCGATAAAAGTGAGAAACCGTTGGATAGCTTGAAAGCTGATTTAGTGAGTTTAATGCCAAATGAAGAGTGGAACTTCCCAATAACAAGGGAAAAAAATCTGCTTAAGTTTATTTTAATTATCTAATTATCTAAAAATAGCTATAATTAGCTTATTAGCTTCTTTTAATAAGCTTAAGAATGCCATGCTTACAAGTTAGCAAAGAATGGAAAGGAGATGCCATCTCCCCTTTCATATGCAAGACCGGCTACTGGTTGGGCTGACAGGTTCACAGCTCCTACTTGTGGATCGTCCTCCCCCCTAAGGAATAGATAATCTGTTGATGACATGGGCTTCAGTCATCATGCATTCGGCCCGGCTGCACATTCTTCGCATTCATCATGCGCTTTCGCCAAGATGTCGATTCTTCCTCTCAGTGACTCCGTTCTGCTTTGTAGTATAAGAACAGGCAAACTGTCTGCGAATCCCGTGCTTTTCAAGTAAGCACCAACTTCTGTGAAGTGTATTCCCGGGGCAGGAGTCTCTA
Source organism: Coffea arabica (assembly GCF_036785885.1). NCBI lineage: Eukaryota > Viridiplantae > Streptophyta > Magnoliopsida > Gentianales > Rubiaceae > Coffea > Coffea arabica. The sequence continues at coordinate 14,200 of NW_027266216.1, forward strand.
ACAAGTAAGCAGTCTTTTTGCGGAAACCCCGGGCGGCACTCTGTCTTGTATGCTCAGAGGAACTCCAACCTACAACTAGACTTTGTCTTTCACACTCCATAGCTCTAGCTCTAAGACGAGGATTGGCTTATTAACCCTCCAAGGTGCCCGTGGACGGAGTCCCTACGACTTACCCTAAACTAGTCACTCTTGACAGCTTCTGTGGAGCCCTCCCTTTGAAATGAATCGATCACTACCGTAGACAAGCCTTTGAATTCCTACGACGGACCTGGTATCATAACTCTAGAAAAAGCACTCCTTTTCCGTCCGCTCAAACGTATCTTGATGCCTTTGCTCTAGCGGAATGAATATCCATAGCGGGCTTTCTCTCTTCCCCCTCTCGGGTTTATGGTCCGTGCAGCCGTATACGAAAGTACGCTTCCGTCGCCTTTTCTTTCTTCCTGAGACCGCGCTTCGATGCGCTTGCTCTAGAAGCCCTGATAGAGGCATTTATGCACAGATAAGAAGAAAGGCATTCTCCTACTGCTACTAATCCTAGAAAAAGAGCGGTAATGCCCCATCTATTCTAGCAACCCAAGGGAGACCCAAGCAGCAAGAAAAAGAGGGCATTCTCGAACAAGAACAGTAGCGGGAAGTTGCCTAGCCTTGCTAACGGTTTTCAACCTTCACTCAGGGCATAGCTCAAATCTAAGTCAGTTTAAGAAAGTGTTCAGTAATTGTCTGTGAACAAATCGGCTCTTGCAAGAGAAGACAGATCCATAGGCAGCAAAAGAAGACTTTGTCGCTAAACAAGAGACAGCTTCACAAGAGAAAAGAAAGGAGTAGATTCCTTATTCTATTATAGTATAGGTAGCGCGCACAGGAAAGAGAGAAGAGCGACAACAAGGTATCAACAGCCACAAGGAATAGAACTGAGAGATATCAATCCTCTAAAAAATCATTCTACGCACGAGTAGATGAGGGATGGAGTGAAAACCATGAATGGCACGGCACGGAGGGGATTCAAGACACTTGAACGATAGCGATAGGGCCTAGCATACACTATTAAAACGTCTGCTTCAGTTTCATAGACTGACCTCTCCAACGATAACGATGAATGTTCTTTCGATAGACTTAAAGTAGACTTTCTGAAGGAATGGGTTTCCTTTCTGAAGTTGACTTTCTTTGGCTTGAGTTGCGAAGAGAGACCCAAAGAGAACAGAAAGAATGGAAAGCGAAATACCTTTCTAAAAGAAGAAGACCGATTCCAATTCGAAATAGAATCCGAGCTTGCCTACCTTGACAACGAAATACCAGCATCCCCAGAGCGTTGAGTCCGAATCGAATGAAACCCAAGCGGATTAGACTGATTGTTTCCTTTCTTTTAAAAGATCAATATTAGAGTGTAATCTGTGCTTGAATCTATATTCAATCGATACCGCGCTTGCGAATTAGAGTGTCCTTTCCTACGCTTCGAAGGTGGACTTCTTTCGAGCGGCTCGCGCATCTCTTCTTAATAGGTTAGGGGAGGGGCTAGGCTCCTTTTTCAACTATCTCATAATGCCCTAAGCAAAGAAAATAAAAAGATCGGCTAAGAGCTGAGCCATCTTCTTCCCCTCCTCTTCGTAGAAAAACTTTTTCTTTCTGTTTTCCCTTCTTTGATATGAATAAGCTACGATTGCTCTTGTTGATGCAGTTTCATTTTGGAAGGCAGTTTCGTATTCTAATGATCCCGTCTTACCTGATGATTAGGATTTTTCCCTATTTGAAAAAGGGGATCTGTGTCACTCTCACTATGCTTCACACATGAAATTTTACTGCTTTCAAGCCAAGGAAGGGAGAAGTCCGAATCAACAAAGTAAAGTAGCTCGCAACTTTTCTTCTTTTACTTCTTTTATTAGGCTAAGTTGTAAGTTACTATTTGGATCACTAGTTTTCGGGTACTCAATCTATAGGAAATTCGCTTAATCAGCACTATAATCGGCCCAGGAATTCAATTCGAATCCCGCGGGTTCGGTTCGGGACTCCTTATTCTCAAAGGTTGCTGACTTTGATAGTGGGCATAGATTAGAAAAGCCAGTCGACCTTCCAATTCAAGGTTTTGAGCCCCTATCCCTCTCTTTCCCTTTCGGTTGAACATAAACTTCAGAGTCTCCCAGTACTCTTCCTGATCTGGTAATCGTAGTTACTCCACTTCCTGGCATTTGTTTCCCTCCAACAAGCAAAGTTGACTCATCATAGTTCCACGGTACCTCTTGCAGGTTGTTCACGGGCAGTTGCTCGGGGAATTCTAATATGACGGGCTCTGGGACATCCCACTCAAAGAGCGGTAAGTCCAGAATAAATGGTTCGCCCATAGCAACGATCTCAGCAGGGCCTTCATGTCCGTTGTATCTTCCAAAGCTCTTGCTCTATTCCTTCCCACTGTCTCACTGGCCTTCCTCTTGGCTTTATCCGGTGCCAGCTCTTAAACCGGAGGTATCTCTACTCACCCAAGTCGGAGACTTCCTGCCCCCCTTACAAGGACCCTTCTGCCCAATAATTAGAAAAGAATACTTACTGCTTGCCTTATCGCCTAACGGCCTACTCTATTGCGCCTACACTTCTCTTAGGGAAAAGGCCGGAAACCGGGTAAGAAGAGAATCTCTCACCTTACACTCAAACACAAACCCCAGAAGGGAACTCAGCTTCATAAGGCATATATTACAGCACAGGCATCGTAAGATAAGGGAAAAAAGAAATCCTGTAACCCGCGGCGATTCAATATTTATGCTTGCGAAGACTAACTATTGATTAACCGACTAAGCAACTGAGAACGAATACTTCAACAACTGAATGTTGCAATCAACTGGCCTTTTGTGCGTGTGTGGATTACATAGTGGTAAGGGGAAATTGAATTCATAGTCTCGAATCTTCTTTTGTTGAAAGAGCTCTAATGCCAAAGGGCGCCCTCATCAGGCCGATTTTGGTAGCTACTTCAGCGGTTGCTAGAGCAAATGGCCGAATTGCCAAGAAAGCATCCAAAGAATTCCTACATTCTTTCTGCTGGGCAAGCGAAAAGGGAACGAGTTATTTTCTTTCTTATCTGTGAATGGGCAAGATGATCGGTATCAAATGGTCTAAGTGATCAAGCACCCTCCTTTTTTACGGCGGCTGAAACTGAACCTTCGTCGAAAAGGATCTTGGTTGGCTGATGAGGAAAGAGAGCAGCTGTGGTTGTTCCTCTCTTCCCTCTCATGAAGCTGAAGCCACTCAAAAAGAAAGAGAGTTCTGCTACAGACTTCGGTATCGATTCTTCGACACCAGATCTTGATCCTGCTCTTCCGCTCTGGCTTTTTCCTTTCTTACCGGAATAGAATGTGATATAATCCACTATTTATCTAAAGCCCTAAAGGGGAGCGTAACCAGCAAAGCACTGAACTCGCTTTCTCTGGTCTTGCGGTTCACGTCACTTCCCCCAAAGCCCCTTGAGTCTGCTAACCGCTGCTAAAGAAGAATGAACGAAGTAGGGAATAAAGCGTAATCCCACCTTTCCTTCTGTTCCCTTGCCTCCTTTTCCTTTCGTAGCTTCCTTCATACAGGGGAAGTCCCGAAGGGGAAGACATTTGACACCCGGGATATGAGGGTTATAGAATAACGTTATCACGTCAGGAAAGCCAGCAAGTTCAGGCTAGCCTATAACTATACTACGCTCGGAGTTCCGGTTCTCTGGCTATAAAGGTGCGCAGCGGGCGAGAGAGACTTTCCAAGAAAAGCAGTCTTTGTATTGGACAGGCCTTGGAAGGAGGATTCGGGAGATCATAGCTAAATAAGTCGGAGGTGAAGAGAGATGGAAGGGTCGGTGATGGACAAGAGTATGGAGGTCCCATACGCTCGAAAATGGGTAGCCCATCCTCCTCATTCTAACCTTCCCATGGCATACATAATGGATATGGAGCTTTGGGTGGTGCATAAAGAACTCCATGATCGACGGAATAAGCTTTTCCACTTCACTTAATCAAAGGCGAGGAACTTCTTGATCGGAGCATAATATGCCTCTATCACTGTATTCCTTTACACCCGGCAAAGTCCTATCTAGGAATTCCGGGTAAGATTAAGTATTCCTTACCTTTGCGTACGATTCGTAGCATCTATAATGTAGATTGAGCTCGCATCCGAACAACATCTTGTTGAATTGAACACTAAGCCAAACTAGATAGATAGGCAGTGATGCAAATCAAAAGATACTAAAGCACCCTTAATCATACGAAAGCCATGAGAATCAGAACTTTCGGATAACAAGGAAAGCGGGAGTGGGAGGGAAGGCATGGATGTCAAGTCCGAAGAGAATGACACCAAATCCACCTCGAAAGCGCGAACCATTGTTCCAAAGATCGGAGAAGCTACTTATCGCTTTCTGTCTCCCCTCTTTCGATAGATAGTCAGAGTTCTTCTTTCTTTGACCTTTGACACTTGCTGGATTCCTTCTGGTTCTCACATCTTGTCACCCTGTCTGCTTTGGCTATCTGTTCGTAATGCTTCCTTCTTTTCTTCGATTGAATGAAGTCCTTCTGAACTTTTGAGCAGGGTTTCTCCTCCTTTTGCCTGCTTTGAAGAAGGGCCGAAGGGAGCGTACACCGAGTGTGATAGATCAAGTGAGCTGAGCTGTCAGAGTCCCAATCTACTATCGCGCCTAATATGTTGTTGCGGGCATTCTTGCTTTTAGCATCCGTCCTCGGTCTCATTCTTAACATTATCCTATCTTTCTATTCTGTTTATAACAATTGGCCGTAGGCGCAGCCCTGTTATAAGTCGGGCTAGTTAGGGATATTGTGTAGAAATCTCACTACCTAAAAGGCCAAACAAAGGCCCAGGAAAATGAACCAGTTCGTCTAGTGTGCGCCCGAGCGGCAGTCAAAGAGAGGCGTGATCAGTGGAATCTGCTTTCGTAGCCCTTACGAAACGAAGAAGACCGATCGATCTAGCCATGCGTTCAAATCCTAATTTCGTACCTGCAGCCCTGCTGATCGACCCTTAGTCTCCTTCTAGGGCGCCTAGTGAAGTGTATAGAGGTTGGGGGTTTTAGACCATATAGTGATAGAAGATGTATCACTGGAACTTGAGTTCAGACTATTTTCATCAAAGAAAAAAGAAGAGAGAAAGAGATCGAAATAAGGAAGCTAGCCTATTAGTTATTCTAGCCGAGGGCAGCTGTCCAAACAGAACTGTGACCATAAAGAAAGAAGTCGGAACTTGTACTAAGAAGCGTAGCATCCAACCACCCTGTTCTTTTGGACTTAATCAATGAAATGACTGGGATTCTTCCCCACGCTAAACCGATTTAATAGAGGCTTAATCGGGGCCTGGCCTAAGGACTGCTATGCTTAGTCTTTCTAGCATAGAATGAAATGAGTCCGTGTCCGTCTACCCCGCACAAGATAAAATGGCAAAGGCTGACTCTCCTTACGCAGATTCAATAGTAGTTTCTATTTTTATATATGCTAATCTCTCTTTGTGATGAAATCGACTCTCGCTTCTCACCCGGCCAAGGAGCGCGAGTAGGCTAGCGAGCACAATTCTAAGAGAGGTTTGTCTCCTGAGGCCAACTCGTAGCGCCCCTGTCGCAGCAGTCTGGTGAATCCGCGAAAGACAAGATAGGTAAGCCTATTTTCCCTGCTTGGAGTTAAGAAGGCACGTGCCCTCACGCAGAATATCCATACCTTTCTTTTAGTAGGGAATGAGATGCTTGACAAGAACGCACAATTCAGACATAACATAGAAGGTTGAACACAATGCCTTAAGTGTGGAAGGGAAGCACTCTCTTTTGTCTTTTTGCCCAAGATCTCCTTCGGGAAGGAACGAAACCTTGACTAACCTTTCCCTACCCGATCAAAGCACCCTTGAAAGAACATAAAAGTTTTGTTTGCATTGGGAGCCCCTATCATATTTCAATAACAGCAGTTAGTTGTAACAAGGTCTCCCGAAATGATTTCAAGAGGCACGTACCCAGCCGTGGATTCGAACCCAACTCTTCCAGGGCTTCTTCATCTTATAAGATGACGGCAACATCCTAGATAAGATCTACGAATCCGATAACGTAAGCGCTAGGTCATCAACGACAATTGTGGTATAGTCGCGGTTGTCGCTTCGCTCCCTTTGCCACCGGGCATCGAGATCAAATCCAGAGCTCAAACCTAGATTGCGCGAGATCTTTAAACGAGGAAATTCAACGATAGAACAAGAGCGAGCCAAAGAGAAAAAAGATCTCTTCAAAAAAAAATATTCAAACCCGAAACTGGCTGGAGGAACGGATCCTTTCTTCGTCACAAGTGTGCTTGGAATCTAAGTTTTTTGAGCTCTAATGCCGGAAAGGGGATGGCTAATGTCCGGTACTGAGCCGATAGCTTGAGACCGATCCCAGCTCAACACTGCTAATCAGAAGAAAAAAGACGCCCTCCTCACTTGGAGCCGTAGCCGTAGTCTGGTTGGACTTCCTGACCCCTTATTTATTCGATTTGGAATAGCTCTTTTTCTCTGCTATGGGAACCCAACTCCTAGCGCGGAAGGCTTAATAGAATCATTCGTGTTTCTTTTATTAGTTACAAGGGGAACTCAAAAAGAGAAAACAAGGATTGAAGAGCGAAGTTCCTGGAGTGAGTGAGTCATGGGTATGGCTCACGAACGATAGCTCCTTGCTCTTCTTGCCTGCTCCTCTAGTTGAAAGAGAATCCGTAAGACCTCAGAGTCGGGTAGTCGAATGTGAGAAAGAGATTTTGCGCTGAGCAAGGCTGGTGATGCGCCACTGTATAGAGGGCTCAGAGAGAGTCTAAGTGCTTTCCTTCACGCTTAGTGTGAACTGGAGATTGAAGGCTGCTCTTAGACCAGGAATATGACTTATGAAATCGGGTCTGTCGAATAGTTTTTCAATGCATGCGATCCTGGGACACGAATAAACTAAGAAGTCGAAGCTTTCTTCTTACTTCCTTGAACCCTCGCTCTGTTCTTGAATGAAGGACTTCCGCTTACTTAGTAGGTTTCCGAAAGACCCTATTAGGCTTGCAGCTGAGCGTACGATACTCATTCAATCGAGGACTGCTTGGGCGAGTGCCTTATAGACGTTCAATCCCAAAGAGCGTATTTCCGATTGAGAATTCTCTTTTATTAAGATCATGTCTGAACTGATGAATGAACTGCCCCCTTCTTTTTGATGCTTACTCTGATCTAGCTTAGGTCTGATAGAGCCTATTCCCTCGGACCAGTTTAAGAGAAAATGCCTGAGAAAAGGCTTCTATTCGATGGACTGGTCCTTACTTACTGAAGCAATTTCTTTATCGATTGAAACTTCTACCTATGATGCTGTAGATGAGATGGGGTTTCCAAGAAGAGAATGAGGAGCGTATTATTCAAGCATTCACTAGAGAAGAAGGAATGCTAGAAGAAAAGAAGGACGGTAATACTCTTTAAGAGTGAATACCAAAGGAATAGACCTCTTGCCTTGTGGAATGACAGCTCTTGGCCTTAGCACTCGGTCCTGCAAGGAGAAGGAAAAAAGGATAGAATGAGAGATAGAAGAAGACAAATAGAAAGAAAGAATAGGGAAGGAAGATGCATTCTCAAAGGCATTCAAGTAGCACTATCTTTCCGTCAGGTCTCGAAGTCGCACTTAAGAAGGTACGGTACTGACGCTATGCCTAAAGAATAGAAGACTTGCCCGCGTTAAAGCTCGGTTATGTCCGTCCTTACGCTATTCCTTACTTCGAAACTGAACCTTGAACCGGACGGCCCCTCCTTACCTTACGATCCTGAACTTTAGAATCAAGCAATAGAATCAGCCCACTTTACATCAAGAGAAAGATTGAGAGACGACTTCCGATGACGGGCTTGAGACTGACCTTGCTTATGCTCCCTCCTTTACCTTATTCGTTCGACACGCGACGACTACCCCCCTTCTTTGATGGCCCTCCATGCTAGTTGAGACAAACTAGATAATAGAATGCTACCTTTCCCGTTTGCTTACGACTCAAGAGCGAAGAAAGCTCTTTCTAGAGAATCCGCTATAACATGGCACTCTTTCGCTATTCTATAGTATAGTAGTCACCGGAGTCTTAAGAAGAATTCTAAATAGAATGTGTGTACTTCTCGACCAGTGAACGAAAGATTCTGCAACATCAATCTAACCTCAAATGTAAATGAAGTGAGCCCCGAAACAACTACTAAACCGGCGGGAAAAACAGCGGACTTCGCTAAAGAAGGCACAGCTACTACAACAAGTTCTATCTTGACTGAAAGAGCCTTTGCCCCCAGTGCGGGTGCCGATGACGCGGATCCTGCCCTTCTTGGTCCCCTCTCTTCCTCCTTCACTTGTGCGTGTGCCTCAGACGCGACTGACCTATCTGGTGATGCCCGTGATTCCCTCTTTCTTTCTCTTGCTTTCTGGTTCACTATCCATGCCATCCCCCCTTTCAGAAGGGTTTTCTTCCCTTGTTGTTTAAGTCCCCTCTCTTGGTCGTCTACTTATACTTATATATAATGCCATTATGGCTGGGCTAATCCCTACGAGTAGGAATCCGCAACTATGTATAGCAATCTAACCTAGCTTCCAGAGAACTCCCCCCCCAGACAAGGGACCAAAGAATCAAGAAGGTACTACTGACCCTGATAGACGGGGCCAGGCGAAAGAGCTGCTCTACCAATAAAAGAAGGGATTCCCTCTATTGTTATACTAGAAAAGATATTGATACAGAAACTTCTGGGGACTCTACTCGCTACTAGAGCAACTCCGGGACAAAGAGCACAATAATGAATAGGTTCTTTCTCGTAGGAGCCTTGGCGCATCTTGGCCCATCTGATGAAGGGACTTCTGCACGCTGAAAGCAAGCCTCCTCGACTACTCCTACTTTTTGAGCTCCTTCCTCTCGGCTCGCTCTGCGTCTTCCTCTGGCTCGACTGAACTCTCAGGTGTGTCTCTCGAGCTTTCAATGCTTATTACTACATCTTTTGAATTCCGATGACAGACTTGAGATCTTTTCTCTCTTCCCTAGAAAGGGATTCCTTCTCTCTTTCACCTACCAGGCCTCTCTATAGGGATTTCCCGCCCCCCTCAATCGAAGCTATCTTGTGCCCCTAGAGAAAATCCTCGCTACTTACAATATGACTTCAACTACCTTACCCGATTCTGAAACTGAACGTGACGGAGACGGGTTGGTGATGATGTGGCGGGCCTCTTTCTGGTAGTGTCTTTGTGGCCGTGCGCACCTGACCCAGCCCTATATAGAACTGGCCTTGCTTCTTCAACTTCTTCTATGGGAAAGAGAGCTAACTGAACTACCCCATCTTTCTTACGACATTTCTCATTCAAGCAGAAGAAGAAAAGACTAGAAGAAAAAAGGCACTGGGACAACTCCTAGCTGCTGCCCCCTCTCTTCCCCTTGCTGCGACTATTGATTTAGCATTTCTCGCAGGAGATCGAATAAGCTTTCTATAGCTCAATCCCAACCTGATGACAACCTTTAGGAAAGACAGCCTCTTCCTATTCATGGTCTTCATTCTTGACTTAAACAGATTGAGCTCAAAGGGGCGATCGAGCTAGTGTGCCATGAGTGCTTGTCTCATTCCCAGCTTCAGCGTATACATTCTTTGATGGGATTTCTGAATGTTCAAAAAGCCCCTGCCTTTCAAATGAGAGACCCCATTCGATGACTAGGGCTAGCCACCGAGACCTTCTTCCTACTCCCGATGTGAGACTTTCTCGCGCATAAGCAGAAAGACCCGAGAAAGAAGAGTTCCTCCCTTGTTTCGCTTGCAAGTTTAGGAACAACTAAGGCCCAGAACGTAGTGAATGTATTAAGAAAGAATGATCATATGGCTTTCGGGAAAAGTCAGAAGCACTTGACTTTCTTCCCTGACGAATGAGACAGAAACTACCCCCTTGGTGAGAGGGCTCAAACGGCGGAGAAAAGAAATGGTGTAACGAGGTCAGACGAGTGTAGTGCGGCCTTGTTCCGAATTCCCGTGTTCTTGCTTCTGTTCTATCTGGCCCATCCCTCTATCTAACTGAATATACAGCAACAGCTGAGGCTTCTTTTCCCTACTTTCTAGAAACAGAGAATTTCGTAGTTCACCTTAATAGAAGTCTCCGGGTTTTCTATCTTACCTTTGCTCATATCCCGACCTTGCTTGGTCTACTTCTTCCGATCGAAGGGGTTCAGTTAAGTCCAAGTCTTCTTCCCCAGACTTCACAACTACCTTAGAAGAAGGGTTTTCTCTCTCAAACAGATCTAGTGGGGGTGCCGTGACAGGCTTTGCTCTTTTGCTTGGAAGCAGAACTCGTTAAGTGAATTCCTGAATGTGGAAATTGAGTACGTGTGCCATTAGTGCTTGTAGAATTCCCACCTTTTTAAGGTTCAGTGGACACCGACTCCTACGCGCGGATATAGGAGCAAGAGCGGCTACCTTTGAATCTATCTTTCCTAGACCATTCGCTTTCGAGTCCACTTTAGAAAATGCCTATAGCGCGCCCTTGCTGGGTCTGGACCTACTTTCTCATACTTCCTTGAGCTAGCTAGCCCGGAAACAAAGAACTCTCATATATCAGAATTTGTGTACATCTCAACCCATTATTCGAATAAGCTTTAGAAAGCGTTAAAGAAGCTAAAGACTCTAATCAATCAATTCCGGCGAGCGAGGCCTTAGCTTTAGCTGCATGGTCCCGACCAGATGAAGAAACAAAACTGACACTTCTTGAACTAGCAGCTACCCCAGAACATAGTGAATACCCAAAGAAGAAAGAGGCATCAGAGAAGAAAGAAAGAGATTAGCCTGAATGTGGAAAGATTGTGAGTGTGCCATGATTGGGCCCCGCTTTCTGGCCGGGGGTTTCTTTCTCATATTCAATGTGTGATTTGGACGTGGTGTCTAATTCTATTATGGGAACTACGCTACGTGTAAGAAGTTCGTTTCGAAAAGACGAGAATCTCGCGAACTACGAGGGCACCTTCTCTTCAAGGCCAGCCAGATAAGATAGAAAATGGTCAAGCTACTCTGCAAAAACTCCTAGTACAGCTACTTTAGCTGCGGATACAAATAACGAAGAGGTTTGCGGGCTTGGAGATGCCTGGTAGAGATCCCTTGTTTATGGTGAACTCGTGCCCCGTGCGTACCTACTTCCCTTGCTGCTTCTGCTTCTGGTCTATTTGGCCCTCCTTGAGAGACATTTACATCAACTCCGCCAAAACCTGCTTAAGTAAAGAACGAAAAGCCAGAAGAAACAGCCGGTGTCGGCTGAATAGGCTGCAGCTGCCTTAGACCCACCTCTTGTAGGGAAAGCTGAAACTGAACTGAGTAGCCGACCAATCATTAATGGCAGAAGATCAAGGAAGTGTGAAGCTATTATAGAAAGTCAGTACCACGCACATATACTCGCTCGTCTGGTGCCCCTCTATTGAGTACAATAGGAATGTCCTCTTAGGCGTTCAGTCAATACAAGACAACCTCATCCTTCACGACGACGTAGGCACCGGTTGCCCTACGCGGGGCGGTGCTTCCTTGTCGATCCACATTTCGATCCATCTGAGATTCTATTGCCATCTTGTGTTCAATAGTCGTTCCGTAGCCCCTACCGAAGTACTGGGTCGTTGTTTCCGTACTAGGCCTCTGTCTCATAAGATGGACTAAACGCTTGTAAGCTTAAGAACAATTTGTATCTCTCTGAAAGAGTCCCAAACGATGTGTTAAGCATATAGACTTTTGGTCTTTTCTTCATTTAAGTTTGAGATTGGTTCTTACGCCAGACGGAGACCGGCTCGACCCTAAGCTAAGGTTCAGCACTACTGGGCGCTGGTTTCTCGATCCTCTCTCTGACTTGAATTTAGAAGTCAAACATCAGTCTGATTGTTAGATGCAATTTCCACATTCAGTAAAAGAACTAGAGTGACTCACGATAGAACGCTAGAGACGTCACCCAAACACTAGTCCACGATCCCCCCTCCTTATGCGAGAAAGAATGAATCCCTTGGCGCAGTGGCTGTTGAATCGGAAGATGCACATGGGCCTACGGCTGGTCTAGTGGCACACTCACACGATCTGAATCCGAGGAGTTCTGTTTATGTAAAGATCGATTGACTAGTACCTATACTTTCAAAACAAGCATTTCCAGCAAGCGATGGATCCGCTGGAATAGCTACAAGGAAAGATGGGTCCCGCCGATTGAGGACCAAATGCTTCTGGGTCTACTGCAACAAGCCTCGCTCTTTTTGATAGGAAAGGGGCATAATGGCGATCGAGCGCCTTGAGATGTGAATTTCTAATTTAGATATTAGAAGCCTTTGTTCTAGGATACTGTCTAACAATTTTCTTCTTCGTAAAGTGTATATACTTTAATTCAATTCTTTGATTCGAGTAAGAAACTAGGCTCTTAGCCTTTAGGAATCCATTTCTTAAAAGAACTCTAGCAGGTCTGGTCTCTCTGTAGGCATTAAAGGAAGAATTCTTGCTTAGCACAGGACTAACGTAGACTGAAGCCCAAGCAAATTCTTATACTCATTTTTCTATTCCCCCATCTCTTCTTGTACGAAAGTTTTCTCATAGCCTCTAGAGTTTAGAGAATAGGCCCTCTTTTGTTTTGTTTTGGCTATCTTTGACGAGCTGATCCACGAGTCATCTCTCCAGTGCATATGCATATATAGAGCCCTGCCCTTAAAGTGAGGGGATTCCCTGTGCTATCGGCTTTTCATTCACTCCGGATTCTCCGCCTTACTAGAAAAGCGTCCCCTCAAAAGAAAGGGAAGGTCGATCTCACTACCCAAAACGAAACGATTAGGCTTCCCCTAAAGTCTTCCACCGGCTGGCCTGCTTAGGCAAAGCTCCATTCTAGCAAAGCGCTCTTCGTACGCGGTCTACCAATTCTCTTTTTCTTTCAGGCGTACCCACGTCGTCTCAAGAGGAAGATCGCCCCTCTTCTTCTGTACTGCAACTGCATTCTGTAGTGCAGGTTCACGACTAAGCCCTCTTTCGCCATTTAGAAGCCCTCAAAATAAGGAGGCAAGCATCATCCGCAAACTAGTACCTCAGCTTCTATCCCTGCTTTGTCTTAACCCGGACCTTTGCTTTAGGCGGCATCTAGAAGATCTGCCTTCCACTCTTGCAAAAGAGATGGATTCACCCGGACTACCACCCTCCAATTCAGATTCTTTATTCCCCCCAAGCCGGCCCTCTTCGTGGTAACCGTTGAGGGAGATCCCGCTCCATGATCCGCGTCATTCTTTTCGACCTGAATAAAGTAATGAACTCAAAGTCAAAGACAAGTTCACTCTAGGGGCTTATGGGATAGGTTAGCCCGACTTATCATCCGAGAAGAGTGAAGAGAGACCTCGCTCGTAAACTCGCTTCGCTTCCTCTTCTATCGTATCGATTGAGCGGTTCATATCTTCTATCATCTCCGTAGAGGGTTCAGTCTCCACTATTTTAAAGTCCTTCTTTCTACCCTGAGCTCGAAAACCTGGTGGAGGACGAAGAGAAACCTATTCGTGGAGGTCTCCATGAAGAAAGGCCTTTTTGACATCGAGCTGATGCAGTGACCAAGATCTGTTAGCTGCAACTGACAGACTGACTCGTATGGAATCATTTTCATTTTGCTCTAGACGGAGATTCGATAGAGAACGATTTGGCACATCTTCTTAGATTAGACCGGGTAGAACAAGAAGTGAGGGAGCCTGGCGGAAAGGTGAAGGTGCAATACCTAGCTGCTCAATCGAAACCGACGATAGATGTGATGGATGGAGGAATGGCTAAACGGACCAACCATAAGAGGCGGTTGCCTAAAAGCTAGGGATCGTGTAGCCTCTTTCTTCCACTGCGGGTGATCGATCCAGAAAATGTGAATTGGCTCTGACTCAACTCTAGTCCGCCTAGGACTCATTCCACTCACGGCATTAGCCCGCTACCCTTTCAAAAGAATGCGATCACACCCGTCAATCTCCGATGAATCCAGTCAGGCTTGTATGGAGGGCATCGAATCCGCTGTGGGACTGAACAAGCTCATGCCATCAAAAGTCAGCTCTTTCGGAAGAGAAGGGTTTGCATATATTAGATAAAGGCTGTTAGCAAGTCAATTCCTTTACCTAGGGGTAGGGCCATTTCGCCTAGTAGGAGTAGTAGTCTGAGCATGTTAGCACTTTGAATTTGACAGCTTTCGACAGTTAGGATGGAGCCTTTCACTAATAGAAAGAGTGCAGATGCAGATGGCCGATCTCGGCATCTATTACTATTATATGTCACTCGCAAATGTGAAAATCAGGTAATCGACGAACCATGGGAACATCATGAGTCTAAAAAGAGGCAGAGAAAACGAAGCCTATGAATAAAAAAGAAAATGTTGGCTAGGGGTAAGTCGGACGAATCCCCGTGCTGGAAAGAAAGCGAGAAGAGAAATGACTGTGCCATTCTTTCACATCACTCTTTTCAGTCTTAGATGCACCAAAAAGGCTCTCGAAGGCCGGCAGCAAAAGAAGAGTTAGAGCGGGCGAGCTCGAATCCGCTTTTCTTTAAATGAAAGGCATTCTAGTCCAGACACCACTTCTTTTAGGGAGTCCCCTATTTTTGATTCTATTGAATCAATCTCATTAAGGGTCCCTGAGAGGGAGAAGCTGGCGAGTAGACTGATTGGGCGGTAGAAGACTGAGAGAAATGTTGGAAGGCACCTTCCGCGGGCCCACTCGCAGGAGCCGACGGGTGACCCACATAGCGATCAGAACGAACTAGCCCCTCGTTTCTTTTCACCGGGGAAAGAGGTACCAGATTGCGAGCTCTACGGCCATTAAGATAAAGACGTATGAAAGGACTATGCCCTCCATGAAGGGCACGACATGGCGGTCAGCAGACGCTTAACCGAAGGGCTGATTCTGCTCAACCACTACGAAAGTCAAAAGCCGATGAGGGGCTTGAACCGAGCAAGAGCCGGCTTATAGGTCAGTAGTACCAACTTGCCTACTCACTGTACCATGGGCTCTCATGCTACCATCGACATGCACCCGTGCCTTGGCCAATCTCTTCTACCCTGAGGGACACATATATATTATATAGGAGAGCGACGTGCAAGCGATCTCATAGGTTGATCACGGGGAATAACTCGAGATAGGAAAGCAATCAAAGGCTTATTTACTAAATAAGGCCGCTTCTCCTAAGCGGGCTACGGCTTTCGCGGGCAATCCCAAGTCAAATCAACAGGAACGGAGACAAACCTATTCAGATGAGGTCTCGGGGACGTCCATACTTAACTTAAGTTGAGTCTTGCGCTCCTCATAAAATGAGTTTCTTGCATTTTTCGATAGCATCACAGCTTGTTGACGGGATCAAATAAGGTCTGCATTGCGTAGCTTGGGGGTGCTGAGGCAGAGAACATTAGTCTCTCCACTCCACCATTCTTTGACTCAAGCTCTAACCCTGGTAAAAGAAGAAAAGAATAGGAAAGGCCTAAACACACATATTCAAGTCGAAAATAGGCTCCAGGCTAGGATAACATATTGGCTTCATCGGCAACAATTCTTTCATTTCCGAATATACGGCTCTGATGAGACTCCCGGATTTTCTGTCTTTTTGGTGGCCCCGGTTTTTCGCAAAAGCGTGGGATTGGCTCAATCTCGATTGATCTGAAATTCAAATCGTAATGCCAGCTCGAACTTCAATCCTCTTTCTCTCTCTAAGCAGGACTAGTCCTTTCTCTCTCGGTCTTGGCATGGTCAAGTCGGGAGAAGGAAAGAAGTTCTCACATCCCTGGCTCAGGGAAAGAAGTGAAATCATCGAAATTCAGTTCAAGTGGAAGTGAAAGCAGCAGCGGAACCAATCGGGAACCAGATACCAGTAAGAGCAACCGCATGTGGCCAGGGGGAAGGCTCAGGAGTACCAGGAGGAGCAAAGAATCAAGCCAGAGGAAGAGATATGATAGACAAGGCTCTGACAAGACCTAGAAGGTGGAGTACGCTCAAGGCAGTGAAATGGCCCCGTGAATCAGTAGTCGATCCGAGGTTGGCCTTAGCCGCGAAAGCCGTAAATGCTTTGTTCTGACGGTGAAGAGGCAGTTGATGCGGAAGAAGCTATCTGAGCCCCATAAATCAAAGAAGTGCACGCATTAGCAAACAGACTGAAAAAGAGTAGGGAATGTCTTTGTTGAATCTGAATTGGATAAGTAACCAAGCAGAAAAGACGGAGACGAAAAAGAAGTTCTTTAGCTCTTCTCTGCTAATCCGGTGACCTTAAGTGGGAACTGAACTTAGTCTTGCTGTGGAGGTAGGAAAAAAAGTCAAGTAGTCATCCCCGAGCCGGTCTATCAACGAAAGAAATTCATGGGCGTCGGTCAGCCTGCCCCAGAGATGAGTCGATCTTCTACAACCTTTCGGACAGGCTCTGTCAAGACCTTGGTTTCTTCCCCTGACTCAGTCTGGTTCTGTGGGTTGGGGAATGATTTGATTCCAAAACTTTAGGCAATAGAGGAAATTAGCTAGCAATCACAGGAAAGCGTACAAAGACTTCGGTCTCGAATAAGCTGGAAAGCTTGTCTTTACTAAAGTCTTGTTACATGTTACTTCTTGTTGATTTTCTATTGGTTGCGCCAGGGCCAAAGATTACGGTTAAAGCATAGGCTATAAGAATCAAAGGGATACCGTGCGTAAATGACTTAGGAGTGAAAACCAGGCAAAGTGCTTACCGCCCCGTGGGTTACCCAGCTCCAGGCCAAAGCGATGAAAAGGCGATTCCCTTACGGTCTTCCCTCTATTTAAGAAAATCACACCCATGAGAGAAAGCCTAGCCCTATCTTAACCCTATGATCCTAATCCTAGTTGGCTCGAGTCAGGCAGAGGCATTCAAAGAAGATTGAAGACGCAGAAAACAGAAGATAGCACTGGAGAATCGGCCACCCTAGAATATAGGTTTGCCAGAAAGACCGATTAGCCAAGAGTGCACCCTTTTGTCTTTTCTTTTCGGCGGATCAGCTACGAAACCCTCTTTGTTTCCGGATAGGTCTTTCTTAGGCTGATTTCTGGTGAATGAGCCGGTCCCTTGCCCTTGACAAAAGCACAAGTTGTAACGAGTCTTTCAACTCATGATATGCTTTCTAATAGACGCTATTTTGAGTGGAGTGAAGGGGGGTCGAGAGATAGTGAGTGTGAAAATCACACTGAATCATTCAATTCGAAAGGGGTTTACAGAGTTCCAACAAAGCCAATAGCAATGCCAATTTACAGAGCTCAGCAAGCGGGGAGCAAGTCTCGTAACTGCGGGATTACAAGAAATCTTTGAACTGTAGCTTCTTTTCCAAGCAGGCTTTCTTGCCTCTCACTTCGTTCGAGCAACCAAGCCTTCTAGCGCCTTTCTTTCCCATAAAAGCCCTACTTTTTCCTTTTTTAAAGTAGCTTCTGTCAATTATACATATCGATATGAGGTCAAGGTGCGAAGCGGTGAGTGGTCCATTCCGTCATCAGCTCTTAGGAGATGCAGTAAATGATATGAAGCTAGGGGCTGGTTTGACCAATAGTGATAGCTAGTCAGATATGAAAGGGTGGAAAGGGGTGGGAGAACAAAGCGGATCGGTTAGTGCAACTCTATCTGTCTTTCTTATCTTTGGCTAAGATTATAGAACTTGCCAAGAGAGTAGATAAGAAGACGTTTGCCTCGATTGTTGAGCCTGTTAAGGCGAAGTAGTTGATGATATCAAATGGGTGATATCTGGACGACTCCCGTTGTACATGCCCTGGCTGCCTATGTTACCTCTTCACCAAGGGTTAACGTGGGACCCAACTTGGCCTAAGCACCGCCTCACATGGCATGGCATGGTCAGTGTGGGGTGGGTGAACCGTCTAAAACGTAAGTGGAAAGAGATGTTGGGACTTCGGTCTTACCTACGAAGACGCGGCTTTTCATTTCCTCATGACCTTTACTCACTGTAAGGGTGAGCAGTGGTCGCAAGGCTTTCTCTGGGCCCCTCGGGTACGGTATGCGTTAGATCCTAATAAGAAGTACGCCTACGGTGGTTTGAGACTAGGGTACTTACCATCATGTTATGATTTGGGGGCGGGTCGACTAAGTCAGGTTGTGTAGGGCGGTGGCAAAGATTATTCGCTATAGGCAACTATGTCAATCAACGGCTATTAAAACCAGTCCATGATTGGCTTGCACAGGTCTTGAGGCTGAAGATGGGACCTTCCACCAGCGTTAGATCGGCTAGTTGGCGAGAGTGAGTCTTATTCGTTTGACCTCAAGTCGGCTACAGATAGATGGCCGCTTGTGTTGTTATTCGAGTTAATGCAAGCGAAAGGTCGTTTGTTGTTAATTCAAGGTTGGCGACAAATGTGTTTGAGGAAAGATTTGAATCTTTTTCGCTGCTATCAATGTCTCCCCGGCGGACGAAGTTTTTGCTTTTTTTAATTAGCTTGGTCGTCAGTCTGGTATTGGTTCTTGAGGTGATGGTGGATCGTCTAATAGACCCGCCCCTTTCTTTAGGTCGGAATGCCTATCAGTCTTGGTGGTCTAGTAGTAGTATAGTCTGATAAGCCTTCGCTGCTTTCGATTCATGCTACGTCTTCGTTCTTTCTTTCCTACCGTACGTCTCGTATTTAGTCCAGTCTCTTTGCTAGCTGCCCAAGCTGTGCATTAGTCTTGCAGTGGTCTATGTCCTTCTTTAAGCCGAGTTGGCATATTCTTGTAAGCGTTCTAAGCCTTCGAAGTAGTCGCTAGCGAGTGCCTGGTGGATCACCAATCCCGATCGTCTTTCTCTAGGCTCAGTTTCACTTCACCCTCTATGTAGGCCCATAGAATAAAGAAGTTGGGGATCGCTTTCTGTTCTGATTGGTTGCTCTTCGACCTTAACGGCCTCAGTTGATGTATACCTAGGGAACCCCCCAGAGAGAATGCTCTCCTACCGCTTTCAAAAAGCAGAAAAAGCTTTCGAAGTCTTTGTTGTCGTCCCGCAGTGTCCTCCTTTCGGTTTTAGCGGGGGTTCCATCTGTCGGCTAAAGGTCCATTGCTTTCCTAAATAGTGTCAGTCAAAAGTAAGTGCTTTGAATCGAACTCAAGGCTCAAACTCAACCGCGTAAGGGCAT
Organism: Coffea arabica; assembly: GCF_036785885.1. Classification (NCBI taxonomy): domain Eukaryota; kingdom Viridiplantae; phylum Streptophyta; class Magnoliopsida; order Gentianales; family Rubiaceae; genus Coffea; species Coffea arabica. Next base: position 33,249 of record NW_027266216.1, read on the forward strand.
TCAAACTCTTCTTAAGACTGTAAGAGGTATTGAAGGTTGTCGTTCGAACCGGTTCCCAACCGGTCCTTCACTCTTTCATGCTCCAGCTGTTAAGTTGAGAGCAAGTACCTAGTCGAACCCAAGCCCGGATCGAACCTCCCCGGAGTCAGTCAATGAGACTAGATACCTCTTCCCTTTGTAGTGGGTGAGGAGCTCTATAGTCCAGGTGCACTTCTTCGTCGAATTCCCAAGGCTGAATTTACCGATTTTTGGGAAAACCTGTTTACCCAGAGAGCAACAAGACAGGTCACGGGTCAAGCACTCTAAGGGTCAATTTACGAGTCCATGTCCTCGGCCCCGCCATTCCCATCTACACCCAGAAAAAGAGCAATTGATGGCTATCATAAGATAAGAATTTTTGGAAGTTGACACCAAAACATAACCCAAGGGTTCGCCCGATAAGGCATAGGAGGAAGTTTCATCGAGGTCAATTTGCACTGTTTAAGTATGTGGGGACTCTATGCATTTCTAACAGAAGATAGCATTGATCCGAGATTGTGGAACAAGGCTTTTCAAGCGTTAAGTAGATTACAATTCAAAATACGAAGATAAAGAAGCGCCGCTTTAACGCACAGCGCTAGAGGCAAGGGTCGCGCAAAAGAAAAGGCCTTTGTTTGGGGAAGGTTGAGATATTTTTTAGATAAAAGAGACTCATGCCCTACTAATAAAAGGCCCATTGGCTATAAAGTTTCTGATCATAAAGTCAAGTTAGTGCTGAGCATAGATAGGTATGCGAGCCAAAGAAAAAGAGGAACTACCCCGGTCTTGAGGGGACTTTCTAGACCAAATGAGGCGTCAGATGAAGGATTCGCCGAAAAAAGAACTAAAGAGACAAGGGAATATTTCACAGAGGCTTTCGACCCCGTTGTTCAGACGTCGACAAACCAAGAGATCCTGTCTCTCACGAGGAGCCGTAAACAAATCTACCGTTTCAGACGTACCCAAGGGCTTGGCTTGCCCGAAGGAGCCGCTTCTTATACTTTAACTGTAGCTGAGCACTCAACAAGGGAAGGGGGATAGCTTTTAGTAATGGGAGAATGGCAACTGGCAAAGTGAGTTAGTTGTTTGATTCCAGGTTCCAGGGTAGGATACATACAAAGAAGGTAAGCTCTCTTAGGTTTTCCTATAAAGAAAGATAGGAACCCCTAGATAGGTAAATGGAAAGGAGCCGCTCGCCTCCTAGTAGTTCTGGATCGAGAGACCCAGGGCGCTTTTCCTGCGCTCTATCCTCGCCGTGAAATTGGTTCAGAGCAACAATCTCTGCTCTCCTACGAGCTTGGACGACTACCCTGCCTTCTCCCTCATTATCATTATATAAACAATGATATCTTTCAGGCTGCTTGGGAAGCCGTTTCACAGCAGCTTGTGAGCTAGACTTGCCTGTCTGATTACCTTATGAGAGAATCAATGAGAGCAGCAGGAAGCGTAGAAGGAGGGAACTCTTCTTTAAGCCCAAAGGGAGCTCGTCCACTCTTTCAATTACATCGACCCTTTGGTCGCCTTTTCTGCTAAGCCAATTTCCACCTTCTTCGAATAAATGACTTCATTCAAGTCCGGTTAGAAAGAAGCAAGGAAGGCACCGGTGCGTGCAATGTCAACAACTGCAGTAGAGTTCTTTTTCTATTATTTCACTTAGTATGGAAAGAGAACCAAGCCCAGATGGTACAGAATCGGATGATGAACCTTTCCTCGAGGCAGGAGCTTCCGCATTTGAAGCCGAAAGCATTCCGTCCGGGAAATCGATACATTTTGATCTCCCCAGCTATTTTGATTTTGACTTCCTTGCCTCGGCTCATTCGCTGTGTTACGCGAAGAAAGAGTTAGATCCGATTTGAGATTCAAGAGATTCAGAGTAGTGAAAATAGAAGTAAACTGATTCAACTTCTCCCATGGGCTATGCCTAAAAGTAAGCCAAAAACATAGGCTAAAACGATTTGAATGTGACTTATTAAGGGAATCGGCATGTTGAAGGGGTTGGATGCGAGATTGCTCAAGGTTGGAGGAATTGAAAGTCAAAGAAAAAAGATCCCAGACAGAGTACCAACAAAGTCCGGTCCGAATCCTTTATCGATGGGAAAGCTTGACCTTAATAGAGTGGACAGGCTCTGATCCTCGCTTTGCTGTCATTGGGTCACGAACAGGAAAAGAAGAAGGAGTTAGCGCTTTCACCTGGTTTGGTTCAGGAATTGGGTGCTATGGAGAAATAGAAGTAGTTTATCCCGTCTCCGGGTGGATTGGTTTGAATAGCCCTATTGACCAGGAGGCATTACCGCTCTTTGCTTTTCCTTTTAGAGAATCGACTGTGAACTCTGGTCATGGCATGGGCATCAAACAAAAGAAAAGGAAGAAGCCCTAATCTTCGAGTCAGGAGGTTAGATACCCACCATATGAAGTAGCTTGGCTTGTTAGCAACGTTTGGATAACTTGTTAGTCCTTTGATTGAGACCGAGCCCTCACTTGCCGAGCGAACCTCTTCTTATTCTCCTTCGTTCACAACCCCACCTTTAACCGACGATTCGACAACAAAAGGAGTTCTCGTCTGGCATCACCACTTGAAAAGCTCGTACCAAGTCAGTGTTCGTTGCCATACTCTGAGGCTAGTGTATCTGACACAGTAGAACTCCCTAAACAATAAAGAACGGGACCCTACTAATAGAATAGGGTAGGGAAAGATCCCACTGTTTCTGGACCAACCAAACCACTGTATGCGTATCAGGAAATGCTGCTTCGGCTGCTTTTGCGGAGGCAAGAGAAGATAGATTCATCAGGGTAGTCTCGTCTATACGATTCTGCCGGGTGGACTCAAGGGGGGGTGCCATCTATACAAGTCGAAGCGCCTTCAACTGCAGCTAGTTTGCGGAGAGTTGCGTTAGCTTGGGTTCCTTCCTTGGCTGCTTTTCACAGGTCTCTTGTACGTAGTTAAGGTGAAGCTTTGTTTGGTGTTGATTCTAGACTAGACTGGAAAGAACCCTATGACTGACCTAGCAACAATTAGATGTTGATTCGGAAAAAGCTACATCCGCGGGATCCTTTGGTTCAGGAGAAAAAAGATATGTTAGTTCGGAAGAAACTGGATATGCTGCTGAGGTCAATCCTGCTTCGAGAGAGGGCGGTACGGAAAGAATGGAGTGATTCACCTAAGACTGAAAAGCGTTAAGGTTGTGCTTCTTTAGAGGGAAGCAAGCGCGCCAAGCTACGCCGTCTACTTTTTCATCTACTTTTTTTCAAAAAGGAAGATTTCAGCGGGACCGGCTTTCGCGAAAGTTCCTTTGAGCGGTGCTTCTCCTGTCGATTCATAGAAAGACGAACCAATCTGTTTTGTTCCACTTTGAAGCATGACCGGCACCGGTGCTCTTGCAACGGCCATCAACGGCAACAAGTGGCGTCCTCGGATGCTGACTATCTTGCGGATCCCTCCATGAT
>NW_027266217.1:0-18858 GCF_036785885.1 Coffea arabica
AACGAGAGAAGAGAGAGTCCATTAAGAACCCCCCGAGGGGGAGAGCGAAGCGAGGGGGTAACGTACCTTTCTACTCTTATTAGAGTTATGAGCTACTCCTCTTATGAGTTCCTCTTCTTCTTTATCTTCCTCTTGCTATAGTGAGGCTTACAGCTTTTATAGTCCTAGAAGAGTTAGAAGACCTCTTTTTTAGCTCTTATTAGCTCTTTACTGAGCACCCTCCAAGGGAAATGGAGGGTGGTCCCCCGAGGGCTCTTGCTCAGCTATCTCACCACCTGGTATGGTAGCAGCTCTTTTCTTTTAATCCGGACTCTATGGCTGCTAGGAAGGCCTGGGAGGCCTTTCTAGCTACTGCCTTGATAGCCGGAGTCCCTGAAACCTAACATTTGTTTTCCAGTAGTTTAGCTCTACTCCCTTCGGAAAGCGACCTCCGGAAAGGGGGGCTAAAGTTCACTCCCCCTCGGGGGGGAGGGGGGGACCCTTCGATCGGCGAAAAGCGAAACTCAAATCCACTCCTCCCTCCGGTCGGGCGACCTCCCAAAAGCAACTACTAATATGAATCCTCTTATTAAGGAGCTAATAGTAGCTCTTGTTGTCCCTTGAGAGAGTGCTTCCCTTTACAGAAGCACGAACGTGCTAAGAGAGGAGTTGTTTAGTGGAGCCGGTTGTTTAAGCCTACGAAGGTGGAAAGCACAAATGTTAGTTGACAGAGAGGAAGAAAGAGCTACCACCATGTTTATACCAGTATGGAGCCGACCCTTCACTTTCGCAGGAGAGCGATCATTCTATCTTCTCCGATAAGCGGTTTCACTCCAGCTTTTAGTTCCTATGTCCGCCTATCAACCATAGCCGTCTCGTCTCCTTGGGTTTATTCTAAGCAGACTTGTTTTTCTTATTAAGTCAAATCCTGCCTCCGGAAAGCCGGACTAACCATTCAGCAGGAACGATACTTAGAAGGTCACCAAGGAGTTTCTATGGTCATTATACGATAATATGAGTTATGAGTTCGAGTTATTAATTAACACAATATGGGACTTGCCTAAAAGAATCTCTTATTGTCCTTTAGTGAGTTCTCCTTGGGTAAGGAGAACGAACGAGAGAAGAGAGAGTCCATTAAGAACCCCCCGAGGGGGAGAGCGAAGCGAGGGGGTAACGTACCTTTCTACTCTTATTAGAGTTATGAGCTACTCCTCTTATGAGTTCCTCTTCTTCTTTATCTTCCTCTTGCTATAGTGAGGCTTACAGCTTTTATAGTCCTAGAAGAGTTAGAAGACCTCTTTTTTAGCTCTTATTAGCTCTTTACTGAGCACCCTCCAAGGGAAATGGAGGGTGGTCCCCCGAGGGCTCTTGCTCAGCTATCTCACCACCTGGTATGGTAGCAGCTCTTTTCTTTTAATCCGGACTCTATGGCTGCTAGGAAGGCCTGGGAGGCCTTTCTAGCTACTGCCTTGATAGCCGGAGTCCCTGAAACCTAACATTTGTTTTCCAGTAGTTTAGCTCTACTCCCTTCGGAAAGCGACCTCCGGAAAGGGGGGCTAAAGTTCACTCCCCCTCGGGGGGGAGGGGGGGACCCTTCGATCGGCGAAAAGCGAAACTCAAATCCACTCCTCCCTCCGGTCGGGCGACCTCCCAAAAGCAACTACTAATATGAATCCTCTTATTAAGGAGCTAATAGTAGCTCTTGTTGTCCCTTGAGAGAGTGCTTCCCTTTACAGAAGCACGAACGTGCTAAGAGAGGAGTTGTTTAGTGGAGCCGGTTGTTTAAGCCTACGAAGGTGGAAAGCACAAATGTTAGTTGACAGAGAGGAAGAAAGAGCTACCACCATGTTTATACCAGTATGGAGCCGACCCTTCACTTTCGCAGGAGAGCGATCATTCTATCTTCTCCGATAAGCGGTTTCACTCCAGCTTTTAGTTCCTATGTCCGCCTATCAACCATAGCCGTCTCGTCTCCTTGGGTTTATTCTAAGCAGACTTGTTTTTCTTATTAAGTCAAATCCTGCCTCCGGAAAGCCGGACTAACCATTCAGCAGGAACGATACTTAGAAGGTCACCAAGGAGTTTCTATGGTCATTATACGATAATATGAGTTATGAGTTCGAGTTATTAATTAACACAATATGGGACTTGCCTAAAAGAATCTCTTATTGTCCTTTAGTGAGTTCTCCTTGGGTAAGGAGAACGAACGAGAGAAGAGAGAGTCCATTAAGAACCCCCCGAGGGGGAGAGCGAAGCGAGGGGGTAACGTACCTTTCTACTCTTATTAGAGTTATGAGCTACTCCTCTTATGAGTTCCTCTTCTTCTTTATCTTCCTCTTGCTATAGTGAGGCTTACAGCTTTTATAGTCCTAGAAGAGTTAGAAGACCTCTTTTTTAGCTCTTATTAGCTCTTTACTGAGCACCCTCCAAGGGAAATGGAGGGTGGTCCCCCGAGGGCTCTTGCTCAGCTATCTCACCACCTGGTATGGTAGCAGCTCTTTTCTTTTAATCCGGACTCTATGGCTGCTAGGAAGGCCTGGGAGGCCTTTCTAGCTACTGCCTTGATAGCCGGAGTCCCTGAAACCTAACATTTGTTTTCCAGTAGTTTAGCTCTACTCCCTTCGGAAAGCGACCTCCGGAAAGGGGGGCTAAAGTTCACTCCCCCTCGGGGGGGAGGGGGGGACCCTTCGATCGGCGAAAAGCGAAACTCAAATCCACTCCTCCCTCCGGTCGGGCGACCTCCCAAAAGCAACTACTAATATGAATCCTCTTATTAAGGAGCTAATAGTAGCTCTTGTTGTCCCTTGAGAGAGTGCTTCCCTTTACAGAAGCACGAACGTGCTAAGAGAGGAGTTGTTTAGTGGAGCCGGTTGTTTAAGCCTACGAAGGTGGAAAGCACAAATGTTAGTTGACAGAGAGGAAGAAAGAGCTACCACCATGTTTATACCAGTATGGAGCCGACCCTTCACTTTCGCAGGAGAGCGATCATTCTATCTTCTCCGATAAGCGGTTTCACTCCAGCTTTTAGTTCCTATGTCCGCCTATCAACCATAGCCGTCTCGTCTCCTTGGGTTTATTCTAAGCAGACTTGTTTTTCTTATTAAGTCAAATCCTGCCTCCGGAAAGCCGGACTAACCATTCAGCAGGAACGATACTTAGAAGGTCACCAAGGAGTTTCTATGGTCATTATACGATAATATGAGTTATGAGTTCGAGTTATTAATTAACACAATATGGGACTTGCCTAAAAGAATCTCTTATTGTCCTTTAGTGAGTTCTCCTTGGGTAAGGAGAACGAACGAGAGAAGAGAGAGTCCATTAAGAACCCCCCGAGGGGGAGAGCGAAGCGAGGGGGTAACGTACCTTTCTACTCTTATTAGAGTTATGAGCTACTCCTCTTATGAGTTCCTCTTCTTCTTTATCTTCCTCTTGCTATAGTGAGGCTTACAGCTTTTATAGTCCTAGAAGAGTTAGAAGACCTCTTTTTTAGCTCTTATTAGCTCTTTACTGAGCACCCTCCAAGGGAAATGGAGGGTGGTCCCCCGAGGGCTCTTGCTCAGCTATCTCACCACCTGGTATGGTAGCAGCTCTTTTCTTTTAATCCGGACTCTATGGCTGCTAGGAAGGCCTGGGAGGCCTTTCTAGCTACTGCCTTGATAGCCGGAGTCCCTGAAACCTAACATTTGTTTTCCAGTAGTTTAGCTCTACTCCCTTCGGAAAGCGACCTCCGGAAAGGGGGGCTAAAGTTCACTCCCCCTCGGGGGGGAGGGGGGGACCCTTCGATCGGCGAAAAGCGAAACTCAAATCCACTCCTCCCTCCGGTCGGGCGACCTCCCAAAAGCAACTACTAATATGAATCCTCTTATTAAGGAGCTAATAGTAGCTCTTGTTGTCCCTTGAGAGAGTGCTTCCCTTTACAGAAGCACGAACGTGCTAAGAGAGGAGTTGTTTAGTGGAGCCGGTTGTTTAAGCCTACGAAGGTGGAAAGCACAAATGTTAGTTGACAGAGAGGAAGAAAGAGCTACCACCATGTTTATACCAGTATGGAGCCGACCCTTCACTTTCGCAGGAGAGCGATCATTCTATCTTCTCCGATAAGCGGTTTCACTCCAGCTTTTAGTTCCTATGTCCGCCTATCAACCATAGCCGTCTCGTCTCCTTGGGTTTATTCTAAGCAGACTTGTTTTTCTTATTAAGTCAAATCCTGCCTCCGGAAAGCCGGACTAACCATTCAGCAGGAACGATACTTAGAAGGTCACCAAGGAGTTTCTATGGTCATTATACGATAATATGAGTTATGAGTTCGAGTTATTAATTAACACAATATGGGACTTGCCTAAAAGAATCTCTTATTGTCCTTTAGTGAGTTCTCCTTGGGTAAGGAGAACGAACGAGAGAAGAGAGAGTCCATTAAGAACCCCCCGAGGGGGAGAGCGAAGCGAGGGGGTAACGTACCTTTCTACTCTTATTAGAGTTATGAGCTACTCCTCTTATGAGTTCCTCTTCTTCTTTATCTTCCTCTTGCTATAGTGAGGCTTACAGCTTTTATAGTCCTAGAAGAGTTAGAAGACCTCTTTTTTAGCTCTTATTAGCTCTTTACTGAGCACCCTCCAAGGGAAATGGAGGGTGGTCCCCCGAGGGCTCTTGCTCAGCTATCTCACCACCTGGTATGGTAGCAGCTCTTTTCTTTTAATCCGGACTCTATGGCTGCTAGGAAGGCCTGGGAGGCCTTTCTAGCTACTGCCTTGATAGCCGGAGTCCCTGAAACCTAACATTTGTTTTCCAGTAGTTTAGCTCTACTCCCTTCGGAAAGCGACCTCCGGAAAGGGGGGCTAAAGTTCACTCCCCCTCGGGGGGGAGGGGGGGACCCTTCGATCGGCGAAAAGCGAAACTCAAATCCACTCCTCCCTCCGGTCGGGCGACCTCCCAAAAGCAACTACTAATATGAATCCTCTTATTAAGGAGCTAATAGTAGCTCTTGTTGTCCCTTGAGAGAGTGCTTCCCTTTACAGAAGCACGAACGTGCTAAGAGAGGAGTTGTTTAGTGGAGCCGGTTGTTTAAGCCTACGAAGGTGGAAAGCACAAATGTTAGTTGACAGAGAGGAAGAAAGAGCTACCACCATGTTTATACCAGTATGGAGCCGACCCTTCACTTTCGCAGGAGAGCGATCATTCTATCTTCTCCGATAAGCGGTTTCACTCCAGCTTTTAGTTCCTATGTCCGCCTATCAACCATAGCCGTCTCGTCTCCTTGGGTTTATTCTAAGCAGACTTGTTTTTCTTATTAAGTCAAATCCTGCCTCCGGAAAGCCGGACTAACCATTCAGCAGGAACGATACTTAGAAGGTCACCAAGGAGTTTCTATGGTCATTATACGATAATATGAGTTATGAGTTCGAGTTATTAATTAACACAATATGGGACTTGCCTAAAAGAATCTCTTATTGTCCTTTAGTGAGTTCTCCTTGGGTAAGGAGAACGAACGAGAGAAGAGAGAGTCCATTAAGAACCCCCCGAGGGGGAGAGCGAAGCGAGGGGGTAACGTACCTTTCTACTCTTATTAGAGTTATGAGCTACTCCTCTTATGAGTTCCTCTTCTTCTTTATCTTCCTCTTGCTATAGTGAGGCTTACAGCTTTTATAGTCCTAGAAGAGTTAGAAGACCTCTTTTTTAGCTCTTATTAGCTCTTTACTGAGCACCCTCCAAGGGAAATGGAGGGTGGTCCCCCGAGGGCTCTTGCTCAGCTATCTCACCACCTGGTATGGTAGCAGCTCTTTTCTTTTAATCCGGACTCTATGGCTGCTAGGAAGGCCTGGGAGGCCTTTCTAGCTACTGCCTTGATAGCCGGAGTCCCTGAAACCTAACATTTGTTTTCCAGTAGTTTAGCTCTACTCCCTTCGGAAAGCGACCTCCGGAAAGGGGGGCTAAAGTTCACTCCCCCTCGGGGGGGAGGGGGGGACCCTTCGATCGGCGAAAAGCGAAACTCAAATCCACTCCTCCCTCCGGTCGGGCGACCTCCCAAAAGCAACTACTAATATGAATCCTCTTATTAAGGAGCTAATAGTAGCTCTTGTTGTCCCTTGAGAGAGTGCTTCCCTTTACAGAAGCACGAACGTGCTAAGAGAGGAGTTGTTTAGTGGAGCCGGTTGTTTAAGCCTACGAAGGTGGAAAGCACAAATGTTAGTTGACAGAGAGGAAGAAAGAGCTACCACCATGTTTATACCAGTATGGAGCCGACCCTTCACTTTCGCAGGAGAGCGATCATTCTATCTTCTCCGATAAGCGGTTTCACTCCAGCTTTTAGTTCCTATGTCCGCCTATCAACCATAGCCGTCTCGTCTCCTTGGGTTTATTCTAAGCAGACTTGTTTTTCTTATTAAGTCAAATCCTGCCTCCGGAAAGCCGGACTAACCATTCAGCAGGAACGATACTTAGAAGGTCACCAAGGAGTTTCTATGGTCATTATACGATAATATGAGTTATGAGTTCGAGTTATTAATTAACACAATATGGGACTTGCCTAAAAGAATCTCTTATTGTCCTTTAGTGAGTTCTCCTTGGGTAAGGAGAACGAACGAGAGAAGAGAGAGTCCATTAAGAACCCCCCGAGGGGGAGAGCGAAGCGAGGGGGTAACGTACCTTTCTACTCTTATTAGAGTTATGAGCTACTCCTCTTATGAGTTCCTCTTCTTCTTTATCTTCCTCTTGCTATAGTGAGGCTTACAGCTTTTATAGTCCTAGAAGAGTTAGAAGACCTCTTTTTTAGCTCTTATTAGCTCTTTACTGAGCACCCTCCAAGGGAAATGGAGGGTGGTCCCCCGAGGGCTCTTGCTCAGCTATCTCACCACCTGGTATGGTAGCAGCTCTTTTCTTTTAATCCGGACTCTATGGCTGCTAGGAAGGCCTGGGAGGCCTTTCTAGCTACTGCCTTGATAGCCGGAGTCCCTGAAACCTAACATTTGTTTTCCAGTAGTTTAGCTCTACTCCCTTCGGAAAGCGACCTCCGGAAAGGGGGGCTAAAGTTCACTCCCCCTCGGGGGGGAGGGGGGGACCCTTCGATCGGCGAAAAGCGAAACTCAAATCCACTCCTCCCTCCGGTCGGGCGACCTCCCAAAAGCAACTACTAATATGAATCCTCTTATTAAGGAGCTAATAGTAGCTCTTGTTGTCCCTTGAGAGAGTGCTTCCCTTTACAGAAGCACGAACGTGCTAAGAGAGGAGTTGTTTAGTGGAGCCGGTTGTTTAAGCCTACGAAGGTGGAAAGCACAAATGTTAGTTGACAGAGAGGAAGAAAGAGCTACCACCATGTTTATACCAGTATGGAGCCGACCCTTCACTTTCGCAGGAGAGCGATCATTCTATCTTCTCCGATAAGCGGTTTCACTCCAGCTTTTAGTTCCTATGTCCGCCTATCAACCATAGCCGTCTCGTCTCCTTGGGTTTATTCTAAGCAGACTTGTTTTTCTTATTAAGTCAAATCCTGCCTCCGGAAAGCCGGACTAACCATTCAGCAGGAACGATACTTAGAAGGTCACCAAGGAGTTTCTATGGTCATTATACGATAATATGAGTTATGAGTTCGAGTTATTAATTAACACAATATGGGACTTGCCTAAAAGAATCTCTTATTGTCCTTTAGTGAGTTCTCCTTGGGTAAGGAGAACGAACGAGAGAAGAGAGAGTCCATTAAGAACCCCCCGAGGGGGAGAGCGAAGCGAGGGGGTAACGTACCTTTCTACTCTTATTAGAGTTATGAGCTACTCCTCTTATGAGTTCCTCTTCTTCTTTATCTTCCTCTTGCTATAGTGAGGCTTACAGCTTTTATAGTCCTAGAAGAGTTAGAAGACCTCTTTTTTAGCTCTTATTAGCTCTTTACTGAGCACCCTCCAAGGGAAATGGAGGGTGGTCCCCCGAGGGCTCTTGCTCAGCTATCTCACCACCTGGTATGGTAGCAGCTCTTTTCTTTTAATCCGGACTCTATGGCTGCTAGGAAGGCCTGGGAGGCCTTTCTAGCTACTGCCTTGATAGCCGGAGTCCCTGAAACCTAACATTTGTTTTCCAGTAGTTTAGCTCTACTCCCTTCGGAAAGCGACCTCCGGAAAGGGGGGCTAAAGTTCACTCCCCCTCGGGGGGGAGGGGGGGACCCTTCGATCGGCGAAAAGCGAAACTCAAATCCACTCCTCCCTCCGGTCGGGCGACCTCCCAAAAGCAACTACTAATATGAATCCTCTTATTAAGGAGCTAATAGTAGCTCTTGTTGTCCCTTGAGAGAGTGCTTCCCTTTACAGAAGCACGAACGTGCTAAGAGAGGAGTTGTTTAGTGGAGCCGGTTGTTTAAGCCTACGAAGGTGGAAAGCACAAATGTTAGTTGACAGAGAGGAAGAAAGAGCTACCACCATGTTTATACCAGTATGGAGCCGACCCTTCACTTTCGCAGGAGAGCGATCATTCTATCTTCTCCGATAAGCGGTTTCACTCCAGCTTTTAGTTCCTATGTCCGCCTATCAACCATAGCCGTCTCGTCTCCTTGGGTTTATTCTAAGCAGACTTGTTTTTCTTATTAAGTCAAATCCTGCCTCCGGAAAGCCGGACTAACCATTCAGCAGGAACGATACTTAGAAGGTCACCAAGGAGTTTCTATGGTCATTATACGATAATATGAGTTATGAGTTCGAGTTATTAATTAACACAATATGGGACTTGCCTAAAAGAATCTCTTATTGTCCTTTAGTGAGTTCTCCTTGGGTAAGGAGAACGAACGAGAGAAGAGAGAGTCCATTAAGAACCCCCCGAGGGGGAGAGCGAAGCGAGGGGGTAACGTACCTTTCTACTCTTATTAGAGTTATGAGCTACTCCTCTTATGAGTTCCTCTTCTTCTTTATCTTCCTCTTGCTATAGTGAGGCTTACAGCTTTTATAGTCCTAGAAGAGTTAGAAGACCTCTTTTTTAGCTCTTATTAGCTCTTTACTGAGCACCCTCCAAGGGAAATGGAGGGTGGTCCCCCGAGGGCTCTTGCTCAGCTATCTCACCACCTGGTATGGTAGCAGCTCTTTTCTTTTAATCCGGACTCTATGGCTGCTAGGAAGGCCTGGGAGGCCTTTCTAGCTACTGCCTTGATAGCCGGAGTCCCTGAAACCTAACATTTGTTTTCCAGTAGTTTAGCTCTACTCCCTTCGGAAAGCGACCTCCGGAAAGGGGGGCTAAAGTTCACTCCCCCTCGGGGGGGAGGGGGGGACCCTTCGATCGGCGAAAAGCGAAACTCAAATCCACTCCTCCCTCCGGTCGGGCGACCTCCCAAAAGCAACTACTAATATGAATCCTCTTATTAAGGAGCTAATAGTAGCTCTTGTTGTCCCTTGAGAGAGTGCTTCCCTTTACAGAAGCACGAACGTGCTAAGAGAGGAGTTGTTTAGTGGAGCCGGTTGTTTAAGCCTACGAAGGTGGAAAGCACAAATGTTAGTTGACAGAGAGGAAGAAAGAGCTACCACCATGTTTATACCAGTATGGAGCCGACCCTTCACTTTCGCAGGAGAGCGATCATTCTATCTTCTCCGATAAGCGGTTTCACTCCAGCTTTTAGTTCCTATGTCCGCCTATCAACCATAGCCGTCTCGTCTCCTTGGGTTTATTCTAAGCAGACTTGTTTTTCTTATTAAGTCAAATCCTGCCTCCGGAAAGCCGGACTAACCATTCAGCAGGAACGATACTTAGAAGGTCACCAAGGAGTTTCTATGGTCATTATACGATAATATGAGTTATGAGTTCGAGTTATTAATTAACACAATATGGGACTTGCCTAAAAGAATCTCTTATTGTCCTTTAGTGAGTTCTCCTTGGGTAAGGAGAACGAACGAGAGAAGAGAGAGTCCATTAAGAACCCCCCGAGGGGGAGAGCGAAGCGAGGGGGTAACGTACCTTTCTACTCTTATTAGAGTTATGAGCTACTCCTCTTATGAGTTCCTCTTCTTCTTTATCTTCCTCTTGCTATAGTGAGGCTTACAGCTTTTATAGTCCTAGAAGAGTTAGAAGACCTCTTTTTTAGCTCTTATTAGCTCTTTACTGAGCACCCTCCAAGGGAAATGGAGGGTGGTCCCCCGAGGGCTCTTGCTCAGCTATCTCACCACCTGGTATGGTAGCAGCTCTTTTCTTTTAATCCGGACTCTATGGCTGCTAGGAAGGCCTGGGAGGCCTTTCTAGCTACTGCCTTGATAGCCGGAGTCCCTGAAACCTAACATTTGTTTTCCAGTAGTTTAGCTCTACTCCCTTCGGAAAGCGACCTCCGGAAAGGGGGGCTAAAGTTCACTCCCCCTCGGGGGGGAGGGGGGGACCCTTCGATCGGCGAAAAGCGAAACTCAAATCCACTCCTCCCTCCGGTCGGGCGACCTCCCAAAAGCAACTACTAATATGAATCCTCTTATTAAGGAGCTAATAGTAGCTCTTGTTGTCCCTTGAGAGAGTGCTTCCCTTTACAGAAGCACGAACGTGCTAAGAGAGGAGTTGTTTAGTGGAGCCGGTTGTTTAAGCCTACGAAGGTGGAAAGCACAAATGTTAGTTGACAGAGAGGAAGAAAGAGCTACCACCATGTTTATACCAGTATGGAGCCGACCCTTCACTTTCGCAGGAGAGCGATCATTCTATCTTCTCCGATAAGCGGTTTCACTCCAGCTTTTAGTTCCTATGTCCGCCTATCAACCATAGCCGTCTCGTCTCCTTGGGTTTATTCTAAGCAGACTTGTTTTTCTTATTAAGTCAAATCCTGCCTCCGGAAAGCCGGACTAACCATTCAGCAGGAACGATACTTAGAAGGTCACCAAGGAGTTTCTATGGTCATTATACGATAATATGAGTTATGAGTTCGAGTTATTAATTAACACAATATGGGACTTGCCTAAAAGAATCTCTTATTGTCCTTTAGTGAGTTCTCCTTGGGTAAGGAGAACGAACGAGAGAAGAGAGAGTCCATTAAGAACCCCCCGAGGGGGAGAGCGAAGCGAGGGGGTAACGTACCTTTCTACTCTTATTAGAGTTATGAGCTACTCCTCTTATGAGTTCCTCTTCTTCTTTATCTTCCTCTTGCTATAGTGAGGCTTACAGCTTTTATAGTCCTAGAAGAGTTAGAAGACCTCTTTTTTAGCTCTTATTAGCTCTTTACTGAGCACCCTCCAAGGGAAATGGAGGGTGGTCCCCCGAGGGCTCTTGCTCAGCTATCTCACCACCTGGTATGGTAGCAGCTCTTTTCTTTTAATCCGGACTCTATGGCTGCTAGGAAGGCCTGGGAGGCCTTTCTAGCTACTGCCTTGATAGCCGGAGTCCCTGAAACCTAACATTTGTTTTCCAGTAGTTTAGCTCTACTCCCTTCGGAAAGCGACCTCCGGAAAGGGGGGCTAAAGTTCACTCCCCCTCGGGGGGGAGGGGGGGACCCTTCGATCGGCGAAAAGCGAAACTCAAATCCACTCCTCCCTCCGGTCGGGCGACCTCCCAAAAGCAACTACTAATATGAATCCTCTTATTAAGGAGCTAATAGTAGCTCTTGTTGTCCCTTGAGAGAGTGCTTCCCTTTACAGAAGCACGAACGTGCTAAGAGAGGAGTTGTTTAGTGGAGCCGGTTGTTTAAGCCTACGAAGGTGGAAAGCACAAATGTTAGTTGACAGAGAGGAAGAAAGAGCTACCACCATGTTTATACCAGTATGGAGCCGACCCTTCACTTTCGCAGGAGAGCGATCATTCTATCTTCTCCGATAAGCGGTTTCACTCCAGCTTTTAGTTCCTATGTCCGCCTATCAACCATAGCCGTCTCGTCTCCTTGGGTTTATTCTAAGCAGACTTGTTTTTCTTATTAAGTCAAATCCTGCCTCCGGAAAGCCGGACTAACCATTCAGCAGGAACGATACTTAGAAGGTCACCAAGGAGTTTCTATGGTCATTATACGATAATATGAGTTATGAGTTCGAGTTATTAATTAACACAATATGGGACTTGCCTAAAAGAATCTCTTATTGTCCTTTAGTGAGTTCTCCTTGGGTAAGGAGAACGAACGAGAGAAGAGAGAGTCCATTAAGAACCCCCCGAGGGGGAGAGCGAAGCGAGGGGGTAACGTACCTTTCTACTCTTATTAGAGTTATGAGCTACTCCTCTTATGAGTTCCTCTTCTTCTTTATCTTCCTCTTGCTATAGTGAGGCTTACAGCTTTTATAGTCCTAGAAGAGTTAGAAGACCTCTTTTTTAGCTCTTATTAGCTCTTTACTGAGCACCCTCCAAGGGAAATGGAGGGTGGTCCCCCGAGGGCTCTTGCTCAGCTATCTCACCACCTGGTATGGTAGCAGCTCTTTTCTTTTAATCCGGACTCTATGGCTGCTAGGAAGGCCTGGGAGGCCTTTCTAGCTACTGCCTTGATAGCCGGAGTCCCTGAAACCTAACATTTGTTTTCCAGTAGTTTAGCTCTACTCCCTTCGGAAAGCGACCTCCGGAAAGGGGGGCTAAAGTTCACTCCCCCTCGGGGGGGAGGGGGGGACCCTTCGATCGGCGAAAAGCGAAACTCAAATCCACTCCTCCCTCCGGTCGGGCGACCTCCCAAAAGCAACTACTAATATGAATCCTCTTATTAAGGAGCTAATAGTAGCTCTTGTTGTCCCTTGAGAGAGTGCTTCCCTTTACAGAAGCACGAACGTGCTAAGAGAGGAGTTGTTTAGTGGAGCCGGTTGTTTAAGCCTACGAAGGTGGAAAGCACAAATGTTAGTTGACAGAGAGGAAGAAAGAGCTACCACCATGTTTATACCAGTATGGAGCCGACCCTTCACTTTCGCAGGAGAGCGATCATTCTATCTTCTCCGATAAGCGGTTTCACTCCAGCTTTTAGTTCCTATGTCCGCCTATCAACCATAGCCGTCTCGTCTCCTTGGGTTTATTCTAAGCAGACTTGTTTTTCTTATTAAGTCAAATCCTGCCTCCGGAAAGCCGGACTAACCATTCAGCAGGAACGATACTTAGAAGGTCACCAAGGAGTTTCTATGGTCATTATACGATAATATGAGTTATGAGTTCGAGTTATTAATTAACACAATATGGGACTTGCCTATTAAGAGTTAGAATGAGTTATGAGTTAGAGAAAAGAGTCCTTATTTCTCTTATAGTTTCTTAAGGCAGTTCTTCTTCACCCCCCGAGGGGGAGAGCGAAGCGAGGGGGTAACGTACCATTCCTTGTAGCTATGAGCTAAGAGCCATGAGCTATGAGCTCCTTGTTGTCTCTCTTGTTCTTATGATCTTATGAGCTACTCTTTCCTCTTATTCTCCTATAGGGTTCCCTCGGTTCTTTATAGAGCTATTAGAGTTCCTTCTTGTAGCTCTTAGAGTCTTCTACTGAGCACCCGTTAGGGGAAATGGAGGGGGGCGAGGGCCTTAAATCTGCTATTCTCACCTCCTGGTTAGGGCAACAAAACTCAATTTAACTCAGTAAACTCCTCAAGAGGATGGCTCGGGGAGGCATCCGATTGAACAAGCGAAGAGAAGGGCTCCTTAGGTAAGGAGTCCGATCGAAGCGATCAGACCGCTGCTCGGTCGGCTCCACGCAAAAGGTATAACCCCAAATCCTGTCTTCCCTCCGGTCTGACGGCTAAGCGACCAACTCAACTCCTCCCTTCCGGTCGGCTGACGAATAGCATAACCTAAAATATCCTCTTCATAAGGAGCTAAAAGGAGCTCTTATTCTCCCTTGAGCTAAGAGAGGAGTTCTTTAGGAGCGGGGCCAGTTTAAGCCTACGGATGTGGAATCCTTGATTTATCTCTCTTCCCTGTTTGTTTACATAAGTGAAAAATGAGCTCCTTGCCCTTATTCTAACCAGTATGGAGCCGAACCCTTCATCTCGGCGTGCCGCTCTATGCGCAGGCGGGAACCCATATGCCAAGGGCTTTTAGTTCACGGCATGTTTGTTCCCAGTTGCAGCCGTCTCGTCTATGACCCAATAAGTGGAATTCAACTCTCAATCAGGGAAGCCCAACTAACCCAGAGAATCTATTCCAAGTCAAGTTCCTATCCTATTCTTACCATAGTTTAGGAACTGCTCTAGCTCATACTCTAGCTTTTGTAGTCATAGTTTCTGCACCATCTAAGCTAATATGAGTTATGAGTTCGAGTTCTTATTAATAACAGGAGTGGAACTTAAGAGTTTATAAGAAGCATTCCCGAGTGAGTCCTCCTTGGGTAAGGAGGACGAACGCTAGGCTTCAATTAATCTTTCAGTCCTCTTGAAGAGCTAGAATGCACGAGACTTGTAATAAAGAATAGAGTTTATTCCTTATTGATCTTTAAAGTAATTTAAGGAAGTAGCTCTCTTGCCTGCCCGCTATTTCTGAAAGAAATAGAGTCAAGGGCAGGACCGATTAAAACACCCCCCGAGGGGGAGAGCGAAGCGAGGGGGTAACGTACCATTCCTTGTAGCTATGAGCTAAGAGCCATGAGCTATGAGCTCCTTGTTGTCTCTCTTGTTCTTATGATCTTATGAGCTACTCTTTCCTCTTATTCTCCTATAGGGTTCCCTCGGTTCTTTATAGAGCTATTAGAGTTCCTTCTTGTAGCTCTTAGAGTCTTCTACTGAGCACCCGTTAGGGGAAATGGAGGGGGGCGAGGGCCTTAAATCTGCTATTCTCACCTCCTGGTTAGGGCAACAAAACTCAATTTAACTCAGTAAACTCCTCAAGAGGATGGCTCGGGGAGGCATCCGATTGAACAAGCGAAGAGAAGGGCTCCTTAGGTAAGGAGTCCGATCGAAGCGATCAGACCGCTGCTCGGTCGGCTCCACGCAAAAGGTATAACCCCAAATCCTGTCTTCCCTCCGGTCTGACGGCTAAGCGACCAACTCAACTCCTCCCTTCCGGTCGGCTGACGAATAGCATAACCTAAAATATCCTCTTCATAAGGAGCTAAAAGGAGCTCTTATTCTCCCTTGAGCTAAGAGAGGAGTTCTTTAGGAGCGGGGCCAGTTTAAGCCTACGGATGTGGAATCCTTGATTTATCTCTCTTCCCTGTTTGTTTACATAAGTGAAAAATGAGCTCCTTGCCCTTATTCTAACCAGTATGGAGCCGAACCCTTCATCTCGGCGTGCCGCTCTATGCGCAGGCGGGAACCCATATGCCAAGGGCTTTTAGTTCACGGCATGTTTGTTCCCAGTTGCAGCCGTCTCGTCTATGACCCAATAAGTGGAATTCAACTCTCAATCAGGGAAGCCCAACTAACCCAGAGAATCTATTCCAAGTCAAGTTCCTATCCTATTCTTACCATAGTTTAGGAACTGCTCTAGCTCATACTCTAGCTTTTGTAGTCATAGTTTCTGCACCATCTAAGCTAATATGAGTTATGAGTTCGAGTTCTTATTAATAACAGGAGTGGAACTTAAGAGTTTATAAGAAGCATTCCCGAGTGAGTCCTCCTTGGGTAAGGAGGACGAACGCTAGGCTTCAATTAATCTTTCAGTCCTCTTGAAGAGCTAGAATGCACGAGACTTGTAATAAAGAATAGAGTT
Source organism: Coffea arabica (assembly GCF_036785885.1). NCBI lineage: Eukaryota > Viridiplantae > Streptophyta > Magnoliopsida > Gentianales > Rubiaceae > Coffea > Coffea arabica. Next base: position 15,496 of record NW_027266217.1, read on the forward strand.
TATTCCTTATTGATCTTTAAAGTAATTTAAGGAAGTAGCTCTCTTGCCTGCCCGCTATTTCTGAAAGAAATAGAGTCAAGGGCAGGACCGATTAAAACACCCCCCGAGGGGGAGAGCGAAGCGAGGGGGTAACGTACCATTCCTTGTAGCTATGAGCTAAGAGCCATGAGCTATGAGCTCCTTGTTGTCTCTCTTGTTCTTATGATCTTATGAGCTACTCTTTCCTCTTATTCTCCTATAGGGTTCCCTCGGTTCTTTATAGAGCTATTAGAGTTCCTTCTTGTAGCTCTTAGAGTCTTCTACTGAGCACCCGTTAGGGGAAATGGAGGGGGGCGAGGGCCTTAAATCTGCTATTCTCACCTCCTGGTTAGGGCAACAAAACTCAATTTAACTCAGTAAACTCCTCAAGAGGATGGCTCGGGGAGGCATCCGATTGAACAAGCGAAGAGAAGGGCTCCTTAGGTAAGGAGTCCGATCGAAGCGATCAGACCGCTGCTCGGTCGGCTCCACGCAAAAGGTATAACCCCAAATCCTGTCTTCCCTCCGGTCTGACGGCTAAGCGACCAACTCAACTCCTCCCTTCCGGTCGGCTGACGAATAGCATAACCTAAAATATCCTCTTCATAAGGAGCTAAAAGGAGCTCTTATTCTCCCTTGAGCTAAGAGAGGAGTTCTTTAGGAGCGGGGCCAGTTTAAGCCTACGGATGTGGAATCCTTGATTTATCTCTCTTCCCTGTTTGTTTACATAAGTGAAAAATGAGCTCCTTGCCCTTATTCTAACCAGTATGGAGCCGAACCCTTCATCTCGGCGTGCCGCTCTATGCGCAGGCGGGAACCCATATGCCAAGGGCTTTTAGTTCACGGCATGTTTGTTCCCAGTTGCAGCCGTCTCGTCTATGACCCAATAAGTGGAATTCAACTCTCAATCAGGGAAGCCCAACTAACCCAGAGAATCTATTCCAAGTCAAGTTCCTATCCTATTCTTACCATAGTTTAGGAACTGCTCTAGCTCATACTCTAGCTTTTGTAGTCATAGTTTCTGCACCATCTAAGCTAATATGAGTTATGAGTTCGAGTTCTTATTAATAACAGGAGTGGAACTTAAGAGTTTATAAGAAGCATTCCCGAGTGAGTCCTCCTTGGGTAAGGAGGACGAACGCTAGGCTTCAATTAATCTTTCAGTCCTCTTGAAGAGCTAGAATGCACGAGACTTGTAATAAAGAATAGAGTTTATTCCTTATTGATCTTTAAAGTAATTTAAGGAAGTAGCTCTCTTGCCTGCCCGCTATTTCTGAAAGAAATAGAGTCAAGGGCAGGACCGATTAAAACACCCCCCGAGGGGGAGAGCGAAGCGAGGGGGTAACGTACCATTCCTTGTAGCTATGAGCTAAGAGCCATGAGCTATGAGCTCCTTGTTGTCTCTCTTGTTCTTATGATCTTATGAGCTACTCTTTCCTCTTATTCTCCTATAGGGTTCCCTCGGTTCTTTATAGAGCTATTAGAGTTCCTTCTTGTAGCTCTTAGAGTCTTCTACTGAGCACCCGTTAGGGGAAATGGAGGGGGGCGAGGGCCTTAAATCTGCTATTCTCACCTCCTGGTTAGGGCAACAAAACTCAATTTAACTCAGTAAACTCCTCAAGAGGATGGCTCGGGGAGGCATCCGATTGAACAAGCGAAGAGAAGGGCTCCTTAGGTAAGGAGTCCGATCGAAGCGATCAGACCGCTGCTCGGTCGGCTCCACGCAAAAGGTATAACCCCAAATCCTGTCTTCCCTCCGGTCTGACGGCTAAGCGACCAACTCAACTCCTCCCTTCCGGTCGGCTGACGAATAGCATAACCTAAAATATCCTCTTCATAAGGAGCTAAAAGGAGCTCTTATTCTCCCTTGAGCTAAGAGAGGAGTTCTTTAGGAGCGGGGCCAGTTTAAGCCTACGGATGTGGAATCCTTGATTTATCTCTCTTCCCTGTTTGTTTACATAAGTGAAAAATGAGCTCCTTGCCCTTATTCTAACCAGTATGGAGCCGAACCCTTCATCTCGGCGTGCCGCTCTATGCGCAGGCGGGAACCCATATGCCAAGGGCTTTTAGTTCACGGCATGTTTGTTCCCAGTTGCAGCCGTCTCGTCTATGACCCAATAAGTGGAATTCAACTCTCAATCAGGGAAGCCCAACTAACCCAGAGAATCTATTCCAAGTCAAGTTCCTATCCTATTCTTACCATAGTTTAGGAACTGCTCTAGCTCATACTCTAGCTTTTGTAGTCATAGTTTCTGCACCATCTAAGCTAATATGAGTTATGAGTTCGAGTTCTTATTAATAACAGGAGTGGAACTTAAGAGTTTATAAGAAGCATTCCCGAGTGAGTCCTCCTTGGGTAAGGAGGACGAACGCTAGGCTTCAATTAATCTTTCAGTCCTCTTGAAGAGCTAGAATGCACGAGACTTGTAATAAAGAATAGAGTTTATTCCTTATTGATCTTTAAAGTAATTTAAGGAAGTAGCTCTCTTGCCTGCCCGCTATTTCTGAAAGAAATAGAGTCAAGGGCAGGACCGATTAAAACACCCCCCGAGGGGGAGAGCGAAGCGAGGGGGTAACGTACCATTCCTTGTAGCTATGAGCTAAGAGCCATGAGCTATGAGCTCCTTGTTGTCTCTCTTGTTCTTATGATCTTATGAGCTACTCTTTCCTCTTATTCTCCTATAGGGTTCCCTCGGTTCTTTATAGAGCTATTAGAGTTCCTTCTTGTAGCTCTTAGAGTCTTCTACTGAGCACCCGTTAGGGGAAATGGAGGGGGGCGAGGGCCTTAAATCTGCTATTCTCACCTCCTGGTTAGGGCAACAAAACTCAATTTAACTCAGTAAACTCCTCAAGAGGATGGCTCGGGGAGGCATCCGATTGAACAAGCGAAGAGAAGGGCTCCTTAGGTAAGGAGTCCGATCGAAGCGATCAGACCGCTGCTCGGTCGGCTCCACGCAAAAGGTATAACCCCAAATCCTGTCTTCCCTCCGGTCTGACGGCTAAGCGACCAACTCAACTCCTCCCTTCCGGTCGGCTGACGAATAGCATAACCTAAAATATCCTCTTCATAAGGAGCTAAAAGGAGCTCTTATTCTCCCTTGAGCTAAGAGAGGAGTTCTTTAGGAGCGGGGCCAGTTTAAGCCTACGGATGTGGAATCCTTGATTTATCTCTCTTCCCTGTTTGTTTACATAAGTGAAAAATGAGCTCCTTGCCCTTATTCTAACCAGTATGGAGCCGAACCCTTCATCTCGGCGTGCCGCTCTATGCGCAGGCGGGAACCCATATGCCAAGGGCTTTTAGTTCACGGCATGTTTGTTCCCAGTTGCAGCCGTCTCGTCTATGAC
>NW_027266218.1:0-24221 GCF_036785885.1 Coffea arabica
ATGCAGGTTCAAAGTGTGGAAATTGATAGAATCTATATCTTTTCAGTTTCAAGAAAGAGAAGGGGGGGTAGAGTAATGGTTAACTCATCAGGCTCATGACCTGAAGATTGCAGGTTCGAATCCTGCCCCCACCTAAGGAGAAAAGAAGTTGACTGGCATTTAGATAGAAGAATTCGCTCCTAGCTCGTCGTAGGCCCTGAAACCATAACAAAGACAAGACAATTACAGGGAGGACGTACGTGTTTTCTCGGGCGAGTGCGGATGGAGTCTCGGTTAGTATACAAGATCATCAACGTGTACAGTAATAGGATGCAATTCTCTTTCTTAGTCACCTTTTGGTGTGGTTCTGCCTCTATTTGTTCAAGTCCCTAGCTTCAAAGAAAGGGCCCTTTTCGCACGTTTAGGGACCCCTCGTACCCTTTCAATGATCCAGGAGAGTGCCCTTTTGGATGAGCGCCATTCTGGACGTTTTCAGAATTGGGAGCTAGCCAACGCCAACCCTTTTTCCGACAGAGGAGCAGCTAAGAGTTAGACTACCTCACCTGCTGATGCGGATTATGATGGAGATTTCAATATTGATTCAAGCACAACTACTCTGATCTCCGGAGAGAATAATAGATCTACGCGATGCTTCGGGGGCAAGCGGTCGAATCCGGACGTTTTGAATGAAAGAAGCTTTGCTTCAATCAACTATGCGTGATCTTCGTGCTGCTGACGTGTCTTTTGCTTGGGATGAGTGCGTGGTGGGCTTTGCTTCCGGTTCTTTCTTTCTCGTCTACTTCTATCAAAGGGCGGATCCTTTTGTTCTTGGAAGGCTTTTTCCCGATAACTAGAATAGGATAGCAGTAAGAAGAAGGTCTAGCCTAGGTTGCATTTAGGGAGCCTGGTAGGAGAAGGAGAGACGAGACTCTTGAAAGCAAAATCGGATGCTTGCACACGCTTTTCGAGCTTTGGTTTCGGATCGCTTATAGCCCCTTAGCGTCTGGCATCGAGGAGTTTGCCTTTACTGAATCGACCACTACTTGCAAGTCATTTTTCACTCAGGGCGTGGGGGAATGCCGGCTGGAACCCTTCTTCTTTTACCATGTCTTAGATTGAGGGATGCCGCTAGCGTAGATGTCAAAACCAAAACCCCTGTTCTGTCTAGCACCTTACTTCCTTTTTTCACCTTGGGCTATAGGGTTCTCCACTTCCTTACTCACCTGGTATGAAGTGACTGGTTCGATAGAGCCAGGGGAATTTGCTGATTTAGCCTAATAACGACTTTTCTTGCAGAACCTCTAGCTCCTATCTCTTAACTCCTAGCTACTAGCAGCTAACCCTAGGAAGCCGCCAGGCTTCTAATAGCTACTGGGCGGTAACAAAGTCTTTTATCTATTACTAGCTGGCTATCGGAACTGGTTTGACTGGCTTTCCTCTAACTCCTTAGCAGAGGAGAGAGAGCCCAACTTGTACTAGCAATCCTTACCTTGCTTACTTACTTCTAGCTCTAAGGGAATAACGGCTAACTCCTAGCTGTTAGCCTGAGAGTCGATAGATTCTATTAGCTAAGTGAAAGGTAAAGGCAGGACTAGATGGCATTCCTAACTCAACCTTTCTAGTTCAACCTGTGAAAGGAAAGGGCAGAAGGTCTATCTCCCTATTTCTAACCCAAGCAGGCTTGCCTAATATAGTAAGTAATAGTAGAGGTTCTATTTATTCTCTTGGCCTGTGCTCACGAAAGGGTATGATCAGGTATGAGGAAGTAGATTCAGAACAAAGATCCTATAAGCATCTTCTTGTTACAGTGTTGAGCTAACCGGGGCTAGAGCTTTAAATGCTTACTGGCTTAAGGGCTTATTCCGTGCCTGACTCTGATAGTGGGAGCTTGAGGAAAGGCTGACTGGCGCTTACTCCTATAGTAGGGGGCCTAGTGGAATGCAGCTTTTCTAGTATGGGCTTTCAGTCTGGCTTTTGCTTTCGAACCAGCCTTTCTCTCCGTTATTGATGGAGATCTTGTATTATATAGGAGAATCCTCATTTGGTGCTGCTACGAGAGCAAAAGAAAGAAAACTATTGACTTCGTAACCTAGCCAGTCTCGCAGCTTCTATGTCTTTACCGAAGAGGAGAATCCATGACGGTTACGGTCTATGAGAAAAGAATCCTGCCATCACTCACACCTATGAAGTAGGCTAAACAACTAACAAAGCAAGCATTGAAGGACGCTCACCGAGTCCTTCTATGAAAGTCAAGGAAGCGAAGCGAGTTTACGAGGGTTTTACGAGCTTGCTCGACTGAAAGGCAAGCCTTCAAGGCTTGGTTGCTCGAACGAAGTGAGAGGTTCTGCAAGAAGCGGCTTTCCGCTTTCAATTGGCCTTCTGTTGCCGGAAAGGTCAACCTTTGCTTATTGCGCATATGTTTTTAGGTTGGCTCACTCTTTCCGTTTGCAGGGTCACGCTCACGAACGTCAGAATCAGGCTCTCGATCACTACTCTCAGAATCTGGATCTCGACCGAAGCAAGCAGTTGGATACCCAGCTTTTCCCGCAGAGCCAGTAGCTACGCTAGAAGTTTTTCCTGTCTTTGTTTTTATAGATTCCGTGAACAATCCAGCAGCAGCGATTGTTTCACTCACTTACTGATCAAGTTACAGTGCCAAAGCGAGCAGTCCCACAGAGGTTGGGGTATGGAACGCAGAAGCATAGGTTACGAAGTCAATTGATCCTGATCTGGTTTTATCAAGACCAAGAGCATTCCTACGGTATTGAGATTAAGAACCACCCATGGTGGAGGCAGTTGATCTTAATCAGCCAATTACTAATTAATAATTACAAGGCTAGACGCCGGGAAGGCAAAGATGGAGAGGCTAATAGGATGGCACAATCCGGGAAAGCAAACGAATGGAGACAAGCCAATAGGGACAGCGGTAACGGGGAGTTCGAGTGAAAGGCTGGCTTGCAGTACGAAGGTAGGAGTAGGAGACGCGGGGAACAACGAATGTATCTGTCGTTGTTGGGCACATCGAGACTGGAAGGAAGCAGAGATTGGACGACCGACCGAACCAAAGGTTTGACGTAGTTAAAACTAAGGGAGACCCTCTGGCAATATCAAAGTAAAAAGGAGGGTTAGTTTTTTAGACATCAGAAAGAGCCGCCTATGAGTGATATCACAGCATTCTCAGAGCTGTAACCTGTCGGGAAACCCTTCGGAAAGCGTCGGCCTTACACCTTCGATTAGAGTAGTACCAGAGCAATACGCAGAGGTGGAACTTCCAGGTGCTCTTCGAGAGCTTGTCCGATACTCACTCAGCGATTCTCTTCTCATTTATTATACTTTAAAGCAGTGAATTCTTCTCTTTATTTCGATTCTCTTCTTCTCTTTTATCAACTACTCTTTGATTTGAAAGTATACCTAAAAAGAATTCTTTTAAAGAGACTGATGGATTGGATGCTTCTATCTTAACAGGTAGCTTTCGATTGACTAGTCGTCAAGCGGCCATCAATCAGTTCAGTTCAAGCAAAGGAAGGGAAGCAACCTATCTCGAATCCAAGCAACCAGCCCGGAAGCCACTAAAAAGCGAGAGGGATGGGTGCATTGCTGAGAGATAGGATGCTTACTCCTATTAAAGAGAACGAGCCTAGCGGCGACTGAGCGCTGTAAAGCAAGCTTTCCTTAGTTCCATCTGAACTAGCTGCTTTAAAGTGCATCATTCAGAGTAGCTAAGTCGATCTATCCGGTTTCGAGATAAGCCGTAATGTAGCTAAGTTTTCTGTGTTGTTAATCGCGTTCTCGGGGCCGGGTCGTCGTAAAGCTGCTAAACGAGTTCAGGCCGGCGCGGGGAATTTCTGAAGTAGTTAAAACATCCCTAACTGAGTCAGTCTCCGACAACCTATTCGAGAGTTCTCCCTTTAGGATTTCCTCGATTAACTGCTGTGGAGCTACTCTGGTTGAGAGGGAGTTACGGCTAGCTACTCGACTGTCTTCGGCTTGCAGCTTCTCGATGGACTTGCCGCTAATCGCCGTAAAGCCGGTAGCTAATCGTCGTTCGCCGACCGTCTTTTCAATCTCACTAATCGGGTTGTAGCTACTCTACTCGATCTATTCGATCTCGCAAAGGAAGATAGTTTAAATACTTATTTTATTATAGCGAGAAGAAGCAGTTAAATTGAATAATACGATAAAATGAACTAAGAAGAGAAAGAGAAAAAGAATAGGCTTATTACTTCTTCAAATAACATGGAAATATCGTTCTGTCAGATAGAGCGTGCGGTAAGACGCAGAAGAGCGTTGGTTGAAGGATAGCATGAGGCCCGATAGAGCGATCTCACTAAAGAGTACTGGTGCTTCAACCTTGGATTGGAACCATTATGAATGGGTAGTACTGAGTCCAATTAAGAAAAGAAAGTGAGAAGATTACTTTCAATATATATGTTACAGTTGTTATAGACCATATAGAAAGTAGGTCAGATAAAATAGTGCAGTGGTGGCAGCCTTAGCTATAGCTATTACTTGCAGCAGCGCTGATTCAGGCGATGGAAGCTTGTTGACACGAATCCTAACACATTTGGGGTTGAATCCTCATATTGTCAAATGCGCTTTAGACTAGCAGATTGGATTAGGGGAAAGGGATGCTTACTTGGATCCTAAGCTCAAGGTACCTCTCTCGTGAACTTCTTTTGTGCTCCCTTACTCTGGATAACTCCTCAAGGCGGGAAGAGAGTGCTATAGAAATTGACTGCTCTTTCTGACTAATGGGAGGACGGATGATCTTGAGTCTTGCCTATCATAGTCCCCTTTTGGCTGGGCTATTTATTTACTAGACACGTAGCGTCGAGATTCAATAAAGGTGAACAAGACAATGTGTTGCATTTATATCTTGTACAATACCCATGATTTTTTCTATAAGGGTAACACCTATCTTTCTATTTCACGAATCAGATGGAGACTAGGTATGAGTCACGTGGACGCTGCAGAGCATCTGCTTAGGAAAGAGTCGGGATCTTCTAATGTACACCCCTAAGGGACTTTCTTTAGATACTGCTCCTACGGATAGGATAGATAGTTAGCTCTTGCGTTTAGAGAAAGATTTATACATGGGGTTCCCAAGTCTTTCTAGGGGAAGTTCATTAGACATCTATTCTCCCGAAGGCAAAAGGAAGGCTATGCACACGAAGCTAAAGTGGGTGACGGAATTCGCCAGCGATGATAGGGAAAATCCTTCTTCAACATATATCTTTCTATCAGTGCCATGTGCTGGCATGGGCCTGGTCCTTCACTAATGAATATGTCCAACCGGTATCAGATATGGCCTGATCTGGGAATCGGTGTCGTGTCAAGCCGGCTTTGGCGGCCTGGGCCTGCGAGCAGGATATTCTTTATTACTGGATCGCCCCAAAACAGGGGAGATTCATTATATATAGAAGGCACCGGCCCATTGGGAGGAGAAAGGTGTGCCTCGCTTCCTAACAGCACCAAGAGATTGTTTTGCAAAGCGGGAAGGGCCTAGTGAACATGATGGATACTACAACTTAGTTGACCGAGGGTTCAGGCATCTAGTCCATTCGCATTCGAGACATCTCGACTAGCATATTCGGAGTGACCGGGCTATGAAGGTCCACCCAGCTTTCCAGTTCTTTTGCTTTACCTTCCGTCTCCTCCAACTAAGGCCTCTGCCACCAGTGAAGAAATTGTCGGCAGCAGAAATGCAACTGCGACGGGAAAAGGGGTTGTGCTTTACTTGCGACGATAAATTCTCGTGGAAGCACAAATGTCCGAATCGCCAATACATGATTCTGCAGGTGGATGAACCGGATGGCGATCTTTCCTCCTCTGTTGTCGCCGAACCTGTTCCACCGGATCTTCCGTCGGATGATTCTCCAACTTTGCATCATTTGTCATTACAAGCTTATCATGGCACTTCTGGCAAATGTACTTCTGGGTCGATTGCAGGCACCACCGTGCGCATTCTTCTCGATGGTGGCAGTTCTGACAACTTCATTCAGATGGAGAAGATTCCGAAAAGGAAATCTCAATCCAATCGCTGGGTGAATAACGAGTGGGACCGGTTGGATCCAACTGCGACCCATATTGGTAAATGTTCAGCTGATGCTTCATAAAAAAATTAGATATCCATCACTCTAGCACACCGCTTGCCTATTCCGACTAAGCAGCCCGGTGTGCATAAGCAAAACCAGAACGCCTCAAATAAAAGCATTCTAGTTGGAAGAGAGGGAGGTAAGGGTTGTCCTTACAAATGAAATGGGAATGGGGAAACTTTTTCATTCAGCACGGTTGTATAGCCTATATAAGATAAGATAAGATAAGGAGCGAAGCGCTGCTCACGTTAAAGCTACTGTGTTGACTGTAACTACACTACGATAATTTTCATTGAGCTCCCAAAAGCAATTCTAGCACAAGAGCCATAGAACCTTTTCTTAAAAAGGAGAAGTCAAGAGCAGGGGTTTTCAGCTCATAGCGGTTGGCCCTAGCTCAAAAGGAAGAGTTAGCTTATCCGGACCGGGCTTTGAGGAATTTCTCCCCAAAAGGGGCACAGCACATCTACAGGCCTTTCCACAATCCCTCTGCGTGTGATTTTTCGAAGATTTGAGGCGCCCTATCTGGCATAGCGTCTCCCGCCCCCCAAAAGCGGGGGCTCAGAGAAGCGGTTCCTTCCTCTCATGCTTAGGAATTTACAAGGAAATCGATCAAATGACCAAGTTGCAAGACCGGGAATGAGCTTTACAACCTGGTTCCCAGTTCTTGAAGGGAGGGGAAGATCCCGCTACAGATCTAATTGCCTTGCCTACAACAGATCTGGGGGCTATGGCGCTCTAGCTAAAGTTCTCTTACCGGGAAGGCGTGAACCCAGAGGTGATCTGGAGGTAGCTCGGAATAGAGATCCATACCAGCCGGGGTTAGGAAGCTACCATTCTAACATAAAGGGAGACCTAGTTGCTAACTTAACCTTAAGGAGCTTTGCAGCACTCCTTTCTCAAGTAGGGGATGCTAAAGTAGTTGAGACCCCAGAGGAAAGCACTGCAATCAGTCCTAAAGGTAGATGCGACTTCGTTCCTTTCTTTTCTTATAAGAGTGTTAGCGCACTGAATCTCAAGGTAATTGCACCTTAGCCCAATAAACGAGACAGGGAAGGCTCTTACACCAAGAAAGGCATGGGAGTCTTTTCATTTGGGCGTGTCATCTCAAAGCGAGATTGTGCGCATCTCTCTTATATATGTAATTGTCTGTCCGACTTTTGATAGGTCGAAAGACAAGATCCATAATTGAGTCTAGATCTATTATACGCGAATTCCTTGGGATCTATAGAGATGCGCTATCGGTGACTCGATTCTTTCTCTTTATTTCCCTGTAACCAGAAAGGGCTCGACTTGGTAAGATGGGTTCGGTTCGGATAAGGCTAATTTATATGCTTACACTAGAACTATGGCTCACGAGGAAGCCCTGGTCCTGACTAAGGAATGGGATCCCCGTACTTTTTTTTCCTATTTTCTTTATTCTTTCATGTCGAGCTTTCGAAAACCACTGGGGAGGGAGAATGAACGATCGACTGCTAAAGATCGTGAATAAAGCATTGATAGCTTTGCAGAGGAGAAAAACTTGGATTCTTCCGAAGGTTTTCCTTGCATGCTGAAGTGAACAGGGGCGGTACCAACTACGACTAGAAAGCGGTCACTCCTGTCAATGAATACCATTCATAGTTGTCTATGTTAGTAACATAGCCATAACGACTTTGTTTGACTGCTCGAGGTGGTGATAGCTTCTATATATTGACTTAATTATAAGCTTGCATAGTGCTCTTCCTATTTGTTTTCTCGGCTTTCTTCTGCCGAAGCGAACGAAGACTGTTTCTCTCCCCTCTGTACCTATTGCACTGATATCTTCTCTTTCACTCTCTTTCTTCATTCAGGAAAGGTGAAGATTGAATCGGAACAGAAAACGAAGCAGGAACAGACTTTTCCTTTGGTCGAGTTTGCTTCACTTCCTGCGACAGCTAACAAGGGGCACTATCTAAATTCACTTTTGAGCTAGACTATCAAAGCTAACTCTGGCAATCCACTTGCAATCCTTATTCGAAGTCAAAGAAATAAGGCTTCGGAGAGTGAGTGTACATGACGTGGTGGCTTCTTTCGTGCTATCTCTTCGGTGTAGAACAGAACAACCCTATCAATCAATCCGATGACCCCTTAGCTCCTAGAAAATAGACTTCCTATCGTTCTCCGTATTATACTGGTTCCTAGTATGAAACATCATTGTCTTATACTCGTCAAGAGTCCTTTAAAAGGTCAATCATTGTTCCATCTATCTAGTTATCCTCTTAGTAGATATTCTATCTGGTTCTGGTCAGAGAATAGATATGTTCAGCGCTTGGTATTGGAAATAGCGGAAGTTCACGCTTAGCAAAGGCTAGGTTCCTTAATTTATAGGGATCAATGCCCTAGCTGGTGTTGAAGGAATAAGCCCTGCTAGAATTATAATAACTAATGCAGGTAGCTCTAAAGGAGAGGTTCTTACCGTACTGCCTCAATCACCTCCTTCTTTAAGGAGAGAAAAGCAGCATACATTTTTGAATAGAAGGTGCCTATCGCTCCGGTGGTTATCCGCTTTTGAAAGGTAACTAGGAAGAAAGACCCGATGCAGAACTCTATTCCTTAGGTTCGTAGGAGGAGCCTTATGTCGTAGGCCCTTGCCCAGTGGACCAGTGAACTATTCAATCATAAGTAATCCAGTGGAAGCGGAGAAGAATTGGCATCAACTGATACTCTGTCTCTTCGGTTTCGAAGGAAATTGAATCGGAGTAGTACCAATGAAAGAAAAAGCTATACCGATTAACGAGATAGCCGGACCTTGAACTCTAACTCATTTCCGATTGAGTAGAAAATGCCCTTCCTTGACCTTGGCATAATCCTGACTTTTCGTGTGCCACATGAGTAAAGAAACTGCTATCTGCTTTCTTCCCTGTTGGAAGAAGGCTATCTCGGCACGAGGCCTTATAAATTTTATATTTGCTTGGGTCCAGGGCTCTGCCGATGGCCAGATAGGCGAAGCGGTTCCACCACTCTGCTTCCAGATTTTTTTTAGTATACTAACCTATGAATATGAATGAAGAAATGAATGCCTCTTTCACAGCTAACCTCTTCATGCTGATATTTTCTGTTTCGTCGATAGCATTTTATAGAGGGAAAAGGAGCACTGCAATACTATAGTTCTCGTCCTGCCTTCCCAACAGGACAGACAGGTTTGCGACTTTCGGAGTTTAGCAGCCGGCTTTGATCGTTCTATTACCGGCGTTGGATCTATACACAGATAGGTCGTCCTATCCCAGCATTCCGCTTCTTGAATATAGACCAACGATAGCCGCCGTCTTGTGGTCTCTAGGAGAGTGACGGCAGCGGCGATACCGCTTTAAGTCCTTTCTGTGAACCCCGCCCTGATTGATTATAACTAGAGGTGGTCTCGACCCTTACTTAAGAGAAAAGTCCAATAGGGGGAGCTGCTTGTGGACCTAAGAGGGAGCCCCTTGTTGGGGTCATGAAAGAATCCCTCTGCGCTCCTGTTAGATGCCGCTTGCCCCTTTCCACTCCTTCACCTCTGGGACAGGCCAAAGCTGCTGGAACGAGAGCTCTTTTATCTCCGATTCCTTTCCGCCGAACTACCTTTCCCTGAAAGAATAAAAGAATAGCGGAACCGGGACTTCTTCATCTGAGCGTACTTCCATCAGCTTCAGGAAGTGCAGTTTCAGTAGAGTCGGTAAGCCAGTTGTTGATGAATTAGACTTGTCCCCCGAATCCATGCCCGGGGCTAGCGCCAGTTCAGAGTCAGAGTATTCCCCGTTGGCCAGTCAGAAGATGAGGCAGCGCCCTTTTTCCTATTTATTGACCGTCACAAGCGGCTGATAGATCCTGGTCTATATCGTAGTCTCGTCATGGCCTTCTCAGCTGCTGGGGAAAGGGAAAGAATACTATAATCTTACTGTATCTTCTTTGCTCGATCTCACCAATAGCCTGATAGTAGGTCTAGGTAAGAGCCTCCTCAATATTAAAGATGGCGTCCTTCTTCTTACGTGAATAGAGATTGAGTCAAAAGTATTCCCACGAAAGAGGGCGGTGGCCGTCCCTAGTCACATAGGACTCGGATTGAATACTAGATAGAGGAGAGTTTTCTATTTCTATATCTGGGAATCTAAGGAGAGAAACTTCCTTCTTTCCAATCAATAAATATAGTCAATTTATAAAATATATCTCCTGCCGGCGCTAAAAGGGAGAGAGTCCTGAGAGTAGTTCCAACGCCTGTGGATCCGGTCCCGGGTTCAACCATACTGCGAATTATCAAATTATGGGTAAAGAGGAGTGCCCACGTCGCTCTCACCATCTTGTTTGTTCTCTTTGCGCGCTTCACTTTATCTAAATTTATCTAAAAAGGGGTGAGTACGATATCTTTATAACAAAGGGACTCCCGGTTCAATTCAATGATTGTAATGTAACTTAGTAGCTCCCACAGATAGAAGAACCCCATCATTGGGATGCAAACGATGGGTTAAGCTCCTACCCCATCACGTTGATTGGCTTAACGTGCCAAAGCAGAAGTATTTGGCATTGGATTTAGGGAACTTCCCCAACTCAGCTTAAACTTCCGGTAAGCCAACTTTTTTATTTATGTTTATGGACGATTGAGCAAGAGAACCCGGATCCGCAAGAGCGGATTCTTCGACAGCAGGAGCAGAAGATCCATCAACAGCGAGATATGAAATAGCCATTGGCGGCCCTTAAGCTAATAAATAAGTCTAACTACTACCCCCCTTTCTTTACGCCAGAGGTGGCTTCTTCCCAATTCACCTAGTTGCCACTTGTCCTTGTGGCGCGGAAGGCCTTTACTCTCAAGCAGAGAGCCCATTAAGGCGGAGAAAGATAGACCAAAGTAAACTTTTATCTAAGAAGGGCTCAGCAAGAGCATCTGTTGAGGCGTCAGCGAGCGATTCAGCAATGGCAGACTCCTCCGACTGCAAACTCTTCGATGGCGGATGCTTAGGCAAAAGCAGGAGATTATACTACATCAACTATATCAACTATCATGGCATCCGAGGAAGCGATAGCAGACTAACAAGCTGAAAAGTGATCCGCTGTACCCGATCTCCAAGCACTGACATTGAGAGAAGAGTGGAACGGACTAGCTTTATATTATAGGGGACTTCCCTAGATACTTCTCAACTCATATCGGAGCAAGGTTTTCACAATCCTACTGAGACCGCGAAAAGCAATACCCTGGCAGACACCGATGTTGGGATTCTTTCTTCTCTTTTTCCTCGGCTTTGAGCCTTTTGCCTGCTTCTGCTTGTTATTCTGCCTCTTCAAGTGTCCTAAGACTAGTTCCTTTGTAACGGGGATACTGCGAATATCTATTGTCGGAGAATAAGCCGATAGAATATCCTGAGGAGAAGAATCGGATAGGGAGTGAGGTAGCGGTGATCCAAGCAAGATAGTCTGGAGCAAGTGCAAAGAGAATACCTCTGCTGTTAGCTAAGGCTAGTCACCTCAAGTCTTTGTATGGACAATAGATATTGTTGTATAGGTACTTTCTCTGGGGGTCTAACCATCTTACTAGCTCGTACTTCCTTGATCCCTTTTGGCTTGAGCAAAGGACTTTCACGACACGGCTAAGAAGGCATAAGTGGCAATCAGTGCTACTACTAGAATAGAATTAGCTTCGTTTCGATGGACTCGTTGTGAAGCCCTTATCGGCTGTTTCGAGCTCCTGTTGGGTAGAGTTCCTTTTCCTTGCTCTGAAAGCGAGAGCTTTAGATGCATCCGTTCTGAAAGTGATCTTTCCGAATCAAGATATAGAACAGCATCCCACACATAAGCATATTCAGAAGATGCTACTGGAGAAGAAAAGCGAGCCTGTGCGGAAGCGAGCCCGAGCCTGACCACGCTATCAGTGAATGAAGGCTAAGATTTCAGATTTGCTTTTGTCTTTCCCATTTCTGTGACCAAAATCGCTTTTACTTATTCGACTAGACGGGGGGGTCTGTCCTTTCTCCACTGGAAGAAAGTAGATGATCACGTTAGGGCGAATAAATCAAAGATAGGGAAACTTCTCCATCCCAGAAAGCGGAGTGACTTCTTGAATCTTTAAATAGAGAGCCCCATTAACCAGACAAGCTGGAGGAGACAAGCTACCTCACAGAAAGGATGACGAAGGGCCAGTTGACGCAGCAAGCTATAGCTATGAAAGCGCCCCTTTCTCATTTTACTCGTCGGATTATGAATGAGATATTCAGACGTCAGCTTGAAGGCTACGATTCCTTTCTTCTGTCTAGGTTCCTTGTTGCAAGCAAGGCGAGTTTTGTTTAGGCGTTTTTAGGGCCGGACCTAATGAGATACCTTAAACTCGAGGGTTGGATAAGCAAACCTGTCCAAATAATCACTATTTCGATTGAAGCTCAGCCGCGGTGACCCAATTCTCAATGACCCTTTCTGACAGGGCAGCGTCCTCACGAATGCCAAACTTCGTAGCTCAGCTCATCTGGGATGACCAAGCTCAAGGGAGGTTTTTGGTTCTGGGGTTGGAGATGAAGTCAAATCCGAGTTGGATCCGCTTGGCTAGGGATTTCGACCTCTAGGAAAGGCAAGGCAAAATGCCAATTCTTACGAGAATCCTTTATCAAAAGCCTTGTTTTGGGCATAACAAGCCCTGCCAACCGTTGACTGGCATCTCAATAGACTCTATCGAGTAACCGGTTTGGCTTCAATTGAGCGATTTCAGCAATCGGTGGAATGAGTCCCTCCTTTCCAAACTTGCTCGCTTGCTTGTTTTGGCTCTTCAATTGGGCTGCCAATGAAAGATTTGAATCTAGATGAGCCAAACCAGCGTTTTGTCTATAGGTTCCTTGACTTCCATTTCAATCTTAAGAAAGTAGCGAAGGGGGAAAGCCACCAAAGAAGCCTATGAGATGGATCCGGGCTAGCCGAGTTGTCGGGTTCTCAGGGATTGGCAGGCTTGACCACTTGATTGGAGGAGTGAACCAGCTTCTTCAGTGGCAAGAGCTTATGCCGAAAAGAGAAAGTCAGAAGGTAAAGTAAAGAGAAAGCAGTCGACACGTGAAAGCTAGGCGAACTAGGGACCATTCAGAAGTAGAAATGTAGTATATAGTTTTCTAGTAGTAGAGTGACCTCTTAATGATAACTACTAGCGAGGGGCGTAGCTACTAATATTACTGATGCTCCTTCCTCCTTTACCACCTTTATCAGGCTTTCCTTTAGGTGGTTCAGCAAGGGCACCGTCAAGAGCTAGATTTAGGGAAGTAGTTATGTCAGCAAGCTCAGGTGGTGACGAAGCCTAGGGGGTATTAGCATCCTTTCCAGCCCCTACCAGAAGCTGAACACAAAGATAATCTGTCAAGCTGGGGGTTGGGGCAAGCTATAGCCAATCTACAGGCCGAGTACCCAAAACTTGGACTTGGATATGCTTCTTCCTTGTGACCACTGACCTCATGTCAGCAATCCCTTTCTTTCGAGGGCCGAAAGCGCATACGAATTCTTCTTGCGCTGCATTATCGTATAATAAGAGAAAGGCCAGTCACTTCGACTCCTTAAATAGTGCAGCAGGTCTTTATCCTTCGCTTTGGGGTTTCGTTTACGTGGCATCTTCAGCCTAGGAAAGGGGCGACCTTTAGTAAAGCATTTCCCCCGGAAATAGCCTTAGCTGGATTTCTTTCTTCGTAGAAAAGTGGCAACAAGCCTTCGTATAGGGCCAGGGCCGCTTAGCTGCATCCTTTAGCATCCTATGGGCCTAGGTCAGTCAACTTTATTTATTATTTAATATAATAATAATAGCAAGGGCGACCTTCTTCGTTCTACCACTTTTGGTCTCCTGCCCCGGGGCTTAGGAGCTCGTAGCACTCTTCTTTTATCTTATCTCTTTAAACGACTAAGCCAGAAAGAGCAAAGGAAGATCCAATTTTCAATGAAATGCGGGAAAGGACTAAGAAAAGCCAGGCGAGGGGCTTTCAAAAGAGTAGTCTCTTTCATGGGCTAAGCGAAGTTGTCATCGTAGTCGTAGTAGTTGTTCGGAAGCTGGGTCTTGGTTCTCTGTATCGTCTGTCCGTATATCACGTAGTTGTAGCGAAGCGGGGTGCAGGTGTTGGGTGCCCAGATATGATAGCGGGTAACGTAGCTAGCTTGCAAAAGAACTAATGCACTGAGACTGATGGAATGATGCCCGTGCTGGTATGTTCCACTGCTTCTACTGGCCATGCAATTCGATATCAATAATAGACCGGACTTTTTTCAGTTGAAAAAGGCCTTTCTTTAGTTGCGTACTAGTAAGCAAGCCCTATTGTCGATCAGCACCACTTTGTGGATCTCAAATCCATCCTTAAAAACCGTGATGTATATAGGGGCTCCACATGTGGAATTTTGATTCCAGATGTATCCTCCTGTGTAAATGTTATTGGTTGCGGCGCTGTTACTAACCCTTTCTATTCTCTAATTCAAAGAAGAAAGGAAGGGGATAAAAAAAGAAAACAAATAAAGTCCTAATCCCTAATAGTTAACGTTCCTACTGCTCCGGAGGATAGGAAAAGAATCAAACAAGACAAAACAAGAGGATGGACTACGAAGTGTATCGATCTAGTGGTGTTTAATGATAGAGATTGGGAAAGACTCCCGAGGTTGCAAGCGAAAGCCTGACGGAGCAAGGAAGCTATTGGCTATAGCTTCTGAAGCGTAGGGACCACTCGCTAGATCAAGGAAGCCATGGGATGATGGCTTCCGAAGAGCTAGTACCTTTTTCTGTGTTTTTATTTTGATTTTGACCTCTGCCTTTCAATCTTTATTCGATCTAGAGGCCTTTCGCTTCTCCCTTTATGAAATATACTCTTTAGGGAACAACCCGATACAGTTAAGGGTAAGAAGCTCTAGCGGAAGCATTGGATTCACTCCTCTCCTTACAGTCGAGCTTCTTCCCCGTAACTGATTCTATAGGCAAAAGGCCACTTTATTTAATATAGGCAAAGGTGTCGATTTTTTCTCTTTGCCAATAAGAGTAAGAGATTTCAGATTTCTTTTTTTGGCATTGGCATCTGAAGTGTCTGAAAGAACATGATAATATAGTTATCGGTCAAAAGCCGATTCCAATTCCTATAGTAAGGAAAAATGTAGACGGGGTGTCAATGCCCGGTACTCTGCTTTCCTTTCGGGAGCTAAAGGAGTAAGAAGTCCGATCAGCGTCTTCAAGAGGCATGATTCTATAGTCAAGCATTTAAGAGGGCAAAGAGTCTGATGAAGTTGTGCAACTGACCTCTATCCTTTGAGAACGATGTCAAGGCCTTGAAAGGCCCTTTATGGCTAATGCTGCATCCGAAGCTAGGAAAAGGGCGCCCTTGACTACGTCTTTTCTTTCTTTCTCATTGCCATCTTCCGCGTCTGAAATAAGACAATAATCCTTGGAAAGGTCACAAGTCCCCAAGGAAGGAAGTCGTGGGATATTCAAGAAAAGCATCCTAAGCGAATTCATTGTCTAGGGAAGTTTCTCTTTTGGGGGCTGCCTATCGGTACTCCCTAGAACTGAACACATACCTATTCGATCTAATGGTGCGAGGTCATAAGCCAACCAAAAAGTCTTTCAATTGGGCATTTCCGTAATGCCTCATCCATCGATTCGGGGAAGGATGGGCAGCAACCAAGGAAGCAGCAATGATAAAGGGACCCCTATTAATATTAATAAAAAAAGTCCTTCCTTACGCTACGTAAACTGGCCCTACGGCAACTACCCTTGGGGAACGGGCGGATGAAGAGTTTAGTGGAAAGGCAACGAGTTGAAGAACTTAGTTGAAAAAACTCTGTCTGGGGCTAATCGCTTGAACTCTTTCCTTAGCTGTAAAGTTTCTTCCTCTTCATAAGGCTTTCGAATGAAGAAGAGTCTGCAAAGCAAGAGGTAATATAGAATATAAGCTGAACCATCCCAAAACAATTTCCCATCTCCTGGGACTATGTAAAATTATGTACTTGGGAGAGAACAAACGAACTGGGCATCCATCTCGTAGAATCAACACCTCTAAGGCTGAACAAGAAGCTTTCATTCGTCACCCCGCTTGAACAAGTAATTCATTTCACGACAGCTTAGCTGCCCAGCGTCTTAGGCACTCTTTCTTGAACAGCACCGGACCTGATCTGATGATCTGAGTCACTATCAAAAAACTACTTAAGAAGAATGTGAACTCACACAAAGCAAGTCATTTTCGAAACGGAACCGCTCCAGACCCAAAGTGTTAAAGTGAAAGAAGGCCCAGGGAAAGTCAAGTTGGACTGAACCACGCAGAGGGAGATGAAGACTGAGCCTCCGCACCAGCAACATTCGAGAAAACAACAGAATTACTTACGTACAGAAGTAGCTCCCCTGGTGTTAAGCGACGAGCACCCCCTTCATGTGATTGAGGCGAAAAAGACAGGTTAGGGAATCGAGAATGTAGCGTTCAACTTTCAAGGTGGAATTGGCGCCCCTTACTGGATATTATACAGAAGAACTAAAGCTCGGATCAAGGATCCGAGATGCAAAAACAGAATGAAATAAAGTCAAAGAAGCAGTCGACCGAGCATCCTTTCGATTCAGCAAAATGGAGAGGACTAAGGTAAAGGCCTTTTATCGGAAAGATATAGTTGCCATCCAGACCTAAGAGGTAATTCATTCCTTGAAGTGACCGGGCCAGGCTCAGAAAGAATTCAATCTCTTCCTGTCAACTCCGGGCTTCCTACAGATGAACGCGCCCTGACTTCTTTCTATGATATTCTGAGTCTTTGGCATGGCCCCGTTCGGCTCATTCATTCCTTCGGTCTCTCCTTATCGCCTCTTTCTTTCGATCGATTAGCTTACGTCTATGATATTGCTTTTGCCCATTCGTCTTCCTTTCCTCACCTGCCTCTACGCTAGCTGAACCTGGCATTCCCTAGGCCTATGCATCGGATGACATAGCTGTTGCTCACCCTTTCCTTCTCATCTTCCCATCCTTCGTTTTCCTGCCCATAAGCTTCACACTTTCCTAATCTTTCCTTTTATTGCCTATCGGGCGAGGGCAAGCTCTGCTTTGCCTCGTAAAAAGAAATTCTTTAGCTGTTCAGTGTTGGTAAGAGTTCTTCCTATGGAGCTCCTTAAAGACCCATACGATAAAGAAAAGAGTAAGCTTCCTTTCAAGATTTCGCTCTAACGAGTAAGTCTAGTTAACCTTCCCTATTGTTATAGCCTTTGTGCCTTCCCCCGTCAGTTCCTTCGATAGGCTTCCTCCACACCTACTACAACTAAAGCACCAAGCCAAGACTTAGCCTAGCTACCACCGAAGCATAGGCTACATTAACTTAACCATGCTACCATAGTCACAAGGGAAAGCAAACCACACTAATACCAATTCAGTTTCATGCTCCTTAACCTTGTTCTGTATTCAATTTCTTACTCCCTCGGGCTACTTCTCTCCCTTTAAGGACGTTAGCAAGAACAGCTTAGGAAAGATGCCTACTTAAAGCTACCTCCTCTAGTGCCCGCAAAGAGAACAATTTATTCCTTCCTTAACTAAGTCAAAGAGCGGATTCGTGCCATCCTGTTCAACAGTCGAGTTGCAGGAAAGAGATAGCTGAGCCTTACTGTGCTACAAGCATAGAAAGAAAAAGAGGTCTGATCCCACCGACCTGACTATGGATTTGCCTTTATTCGGTCCAGCCAAGTTCTTTTTTTAGCGAACCCGCTGTCTATCTAAAATCTCTCTCCCACCGTAAAGAAGACCTTTCTTGCACTCACTACGCTCCCGGCTCCAACACAGTCGTCCTCTAATAGCTCGTCTCGCTCTGCTTGCTACCTATCCCTTCGATCCTTACCCACAAGCCCTGTCGTTCCTTCTCTCTTTCTCGTCTGGCTTGATCTGGTGGTTCGCCTAGTCGGAGGCTTTCAGCTCCATGCCGTAGGTCAGGGGTCGGAATGATTTTCCTGATGTTACTGGTGTTGTTGATTTTTCTTTCGCTAGAGTGTGAATCATACGCCGGGTGTAATTAGATATATATCACTACGCGAAAAGCTTTTGGTTAGAATTTCTCCTCTCTTCTTCTATTAGAAAAACCCTATATCGGAGGAAAGGGAACCTTCTGATTCTATAGGAAAAGTGCCTTTCTTTCTCTAATATAGTCAAGCGGCCTTTATCTAATCGAATTCGCCCCTTCCTATATAAACCTAGCCTTCAATTCGATCTTGAGTTGGTTCGAAGTTGAGGATTCATAGCAGATCCACTCTGGTTCTGCAGCTTCTATAAAGTAAGATCTTCCTTCACGATCCGGTTGACTCATTCATAAGAGATAGGAACGCACAAGCACAATAGCCATGGGGTCAATGCCCCGACGAAAATCTCGCTCAGGGCGAGAAAGAAGACAAAAGGCTACCATACTTCATGACTTTCCAAGGTATTCTTTGTCTGGTTCAATAGGACCAGGGGAGATTTTGACAAAGTTTCTTCCATTCCTCACCTCAGAATGAACTTTGCACGATGTAAGGATGCCATAAGGAGTGAAAGAGAGCCCCGGATTCGGAGTAGCTCTAAAAGTAACTGAGCTGAGGCAAGATAGCTATCAGTTCAACTAGAGATGCCATTGAAATGAAAGAGTTCATTAGAGACATTCTCTCACATAGGCAAGGAGATAGAATCAAAGATGGAACTACGAGGTTTAGCTCTTTTCAAGCGGGTAGCACTTCTTGAATCATCTGTAATTGCTATTTGACTTTTCTCTGCAATCCCATTTAGCATAAGTTAGGTGCTATTGATAGACCATGCATCGCATCTGGAGCACGCTGATTCCAGTCCAGCTCGTGACAAAGGCAGAATAGCGGATTGGTTTGTCTTGCCTCTATCTTCCGGGGACTCCTAGGACTGGCCTTGTCTCGCTTAACTCGTCGAGTAGTGATTATCCCGGAATGAAGATCTGTTCGAAACCGTATAATGATTAGCTCCTTTCCCCAGCTAATGCTGCGGGAAATCCGTTACCTTTGCCAGCTTCCTCTCGAGAAGAGTAAGAAGGGATTCGAGAGTTGCCTATTCTGTGCTCGGGGATAGATTAGACTATTCTATTTCATTGCACTCGGATGAATCTCCTGATCTATGTGACTTCCCAGTTTGAACCCCTTTTCAAGACTTGCAACCCTATTCTAATAGGTCCACCACAAGCCGAGTCAAAGATCCAATGCTCACATCAGCAATTTCTAACTAGCCTTCCTCCTTCCCACTACCAGTTCATGCCTTCCTTAAAGAAGCCCTTTCAAGACTTCAGCTCACTATTCTAAGTCAATTCACTCAGTAGATTCCACTGACATTACAGTTCCATAATCAATCAACAAGCCACTGGCTCTTCATCACATCAGTCATTTCTCTTCCCAGGTATAGGACTGATCAATCAGAATCAAAAGACAAGAGCTCTAGCCCTGTAGCTGTTGTTGCTATTAGATGGGAAAACAGTGGCGCAACCCACGGAGTGCGAATGCGAAGCTACCCTAGCCTACGGAGAGTGACGCTTCGACCTTACGCTCTTTAGATAGACAGAATCTCTGAACTCTGATTTAGCTCCCTCTGACAGCGCCTACCCTTTAGATAAAGAATTAGTCAATCGCGATGCTACGGATCGCCCCCTACTCCTATAGGAAACCTTGCTTCCATATGGGACGACACCTTGCTGAGTACTGATATGAAGTTCCCAACCAAGACCCACTATCAGGACCATTTCCCACCTCCCTTTCTTCAGACTCTTTGCTAGGTTCCGTTTGGCACTGACCACAATGGCATTGTTGATCTCATGCCTACCCTATCTCAAAAGGAAGCTTCCTTGGTTTGGTATCGGCAGGTCAAGCATCACAGTCATCTAACTAAGAATGATAGCAACTAACCTGCCTTCGTCAGACTGATTACCTGTGACCGGATCTTGTTTTGAACACTCAGATCCCACTAGCCACATTTCTCTTCCTAACTCAATTAGCTCGGCTATGCCTTCTCTTTTCTTCTATTCTTTTGCTACCTTGGTACATTCTTCAACCACCCTTCAGGTGGTATCAAGATCCCCTTTCTATACAGCCCTTGGCTAGGACAACAAGCTTTTCCTTTCTTCAATAGGGTTCCGACCTTTCCCTTCCCTCGCTCGAGACTTTGCGCTTGCTGAGCTGACCCTTCGTCTGTGGACTCGCAGTCCAGTCACATAGGAACCAGCCAGGGTGTTTGAGATTTGCGATGAGAACCTCCCGGAATGTATCGTTCATAGAGATTCTCTTTGGTGGACAGGTCGGGATATAGGTCGTTTCAACTGACCCTGAGATAGGACTTTGACTAAGACTCACTACCTGCTAGCTAGGGACAAGGATGGGATCTTGAATCCCAGGACGGGCACCTAAAGTGAGAAAGAGAGAATGTCCTTTGAGCGCGGTAGCAAGGAGTCGAAAGAAAGATGTAGCTGCCCCGATGAGCACTCAAGTCAAGGAACGACTCTGATTCTGATATGGGGCATTTTTTCTCGATTCCCAGAGGTCTGAGGTCTGATAGGCGGACTGGCCAAGCCAAGAAAGAAAGAAAACCAATGAGTTCGCTACAGAGCCCGGACGAAAGAGAGATCCGTAGCTTGGTGCGTGGGCATCGGAGTTAGCTGACGGAAGAAGCTTGATAAAGATGTAGCTACGGGGGAGTGGCAACGGGCCAAAGGCCTTCTCAGATGCCCGAAAGCCCTGAGCCAACAATTGGCACGACTCTTCTTCAACCCATAGGCGCCATTCCAGTCCTCATTAGCGCATAGAGCGAGTCAAATGTAGCTATGGGTAGGGTTCCACCCGCACGCATGTAGGAACAGCGACAGAAGCAAGTCTTAAACAACCCATGCGAAATAGAAGAATGAATCCCAGGAACTCGCTATGGAGAAAGAGAAGATCGATAGCTAATGTGCGCGGGCCAACCAACCGTATCACCCTTCTCAGGTCAGGGGTCTTCATCAACAATCCCTACTTCTTGATCAGCGGAAAGCTAGCTCAGAGTCATTCTACGGGAAAGCTGCTGCTAGGGCTAGGGAAGGACACTGAAAGAAAGAAGCAGAATAGCTGCCCTCCAGGGAGAGGGGATTGGGAAAAACAACACCAACAACAACAAGTACCATTCCTTCAGAGATCGATTCTGATTCGGCGGCAGAGACAGTAGCGAGAATCAAGAATGGAAGAATCACACGGGCACGGCAAAGCCTGGTACTTCGATGCCCGAGTCCCATGCCTGATTGGATGGTACGGGAATGGCTCACGAAGAGAAATCACCAAGCTATCCTTCTTCAACAATCGGCGAGAAAGAAGATGTAGCTCGGGGCGAGGGAAGGGGATTTCACTCCTGAGTTAGCTAGCGGGGGAGACTGTCTTTAGATAGAGAATGCTGCTATGCCGGAATCCAAAGATGGTGAACAAGGCGAGGCCGATAGACCTCAGCCGATCCACCGTATAAAAGGCTGAGTGCCTAGAGCATCCAAAGAGAATGGTATGAAGGCCTTTGATGCCAATATGCTGCTGATTCCACTTCAAATAAGGCAATGGACGGGTTGAGTTCCCTGGCTCCGTCTTAGCTCCGAAGCTAGGAAGCTCGAAGATGGGATGTGGGATGAAGCCGGAATGACCGCAAAGCATAGGCATTCTCATGACCTCACTCTGAAGAACCGGAAAGGCGCATCTTCAGAAGCAAGCAACTTCGCTACTAGAAAGAAGGTGGGCTACCCTGCCTGATCGAAATCCCAATTCTGACGCTCCCACTGGGGCGGCCTAAACAGAAGGAGTCCTTTCTTTCCACATCCGCATCGGAAAAGGCAGCTAGAGATGCCATAGAAACTCAGTTTGAACAACCGTCCTATCCACATAAGAAAACTCCCGATCTCAGCTATAAGAATGCCCATAATCAAGTGAAGATTGAATCCATTCCTTCGGCTAGGCAGTTAGGTTACGGGAATGGGAGCGGGTCTTGGACTGAGAGAAGAGGGATGCTCGATAGAGTGAATTCCCAGGGAGTTCCATGACCATGATTGGGATTGGCAGCTCGGAAGCGAAGGTAGCGAACGAAGCCTGAGAGAGCCCTTTACCTTAGAAAAGGAAGTAGCCACAGAAAGAGGAAGTCCAATGAAAGAACACATCCTTATCGGAAGCCGCCTTGTCCTTGTCCCTTGGTAGCGGTAGAGTCAACCGGTGAAATCGAAGTCAATTTCATGCTTGCACAGGGGAATCTTCAGAAGGGAACCCCAACCGGTAAAGAAGTCCAAGAGGCAAGTCCCATCTGAGCTCTATATAGCGGAATCTCCGTGCTCCGACATCAAGACTGAGAACCATACCTCGGCCACCCCAACCAAGAAGGAAGCTGAGGAGCCGCATATGGCAATGGCAGAGCTCGAAGCAACTCATGCAACTCTCATCTTGAATCCCCATTCCCAAAAGCCAATGACAAATCAGGCAGCTTATTCACCGCCAAGGGCTTCCAAAGAGGACGATTCACCGCGAAGAAGACAATCTCCCTAGCCGGATCAGAGTCACTCAATCTCTTCTTCTTTACTCGCTCTGTTCTCTGATTCTTGCCGAAGACGACTTAAGTCTTCCTTCTGTGCCTCTATTTTGTATATGATCTGTCTGATTCGTAAGATTCTCCTAGCGAGTTTTTTTTTTCGATCCGGTAAACAAACCCAATCTTGGCGAAGCCGGAAACAAACTAAAAACAAATCCAATGCATTTGCAGAGCTAACCTCTGAAGAGAAGGGACTTCAATCCAGCTAACTGCTTCTTCGACCGGCAAAATAGGGCACCCTTTTTAGTACTCATTGAGCTAATCCTTCGTTCAACTATGTCAGACCACTCTCATTCTGTCTATCTCAGAAGCAGGTTCTTCTCTGTCTAATGCTAATGCTTAGCCCCGAGCGCCAGGATTTGATGTCAACTCCCGAGTCTTCTAAGAATCAAGGACTGGTTGTCTGATTTGCTTGCCGAATCAGGACTTCGGCCATGAGTCCAATTTCACGAGTTGTTTACGTTGTTGACAGGGATTTCAGGGAAAAGAGAAGCTTAGCCCTTCCATGCGCCATGCGATGAATCACCTTACAGAGAGCTAGCCGAGAGCTAACTGAAAACTAAGACTTCTTCAATGAGCAACAAACAAGGAATCTATCCCTGGAACAGAACGGGGCAGTGATGCCAGTCCGAGGAGTCTTTCTTCTGGGGTTGGAGCGCGCCTTCCTTGCTAATCAAAAGATAGAGAACTGCCTTCTCTTCCCCGACTGGTTGTTGAATCAGAATTGCTTGTTAGGGAATAGAAGGGAGCTTCTAGACCGAGGCCTTCTATCAGAAGTCTTGCTTTCCGCGTAATCAGAACAAAGCAAAGCATCAGCTCGAGCAGCATTAGCAAACTCTTCGATTCCAGTCCTCCTCTTCGGCAACGATCCCACTACTAGCTAGCCCTCTTTGTCTGTCTTCCCAGTGAGTGAAGAAGGAAACATTGTTGTAGTCATCCCAGGTGTTCCTTTTTCACCTGCCGGCAAAAGAGCAGCATCTTGAATTGCCCAATACCCAGTATTGAAGAAGGGGACTGAGCCCTAGGTTCACCAAACCCAGTCTACTAGCTACTGCAGTCATCGATTGAATGAGCAGCCCTCTGTACCCCATTGATTGTGCCATATTGTATAGAAATGGCTGATGTTGACCAAACAGCGGGATGTCCAACAAAAGAAGGATTCAACAAACCCAAGATAGAGGACTTGGCGGGTTGGTTCCACTAACCCAATAGGACAAGCATCACATACATCAAACCCCCTAGTCAACAAACCCCTAGGAAGAATGGCAAAGCAAGGACTCAGTCTTCAATCAACCCATGGCATGGGCATTACCAGAAGAGAAGCAGCTGAAGTGGATTCAACATCCTTCATTCTCTGATGAGGTCGAACAATATCATCCACTAGCGATCTCAAGATCAGGGTAGATCTCATTGGCGGAGGCGGAACGCTGGCTGAAGCCGATGAAAAAGATACCCCGTACCCCGCACCCTAGCCATCTTCTGAGCTAGCCTTTCCAGTTCATGACGATTGGTGCTAATCAGGGAAGTGGAATTCATTCTCTGACCCAGGAGCGGGATCAGCTACAGAATCCGTATCCGACTGAGCAGCAACTCCAACCGGATGGGCAGTCAAGACCTTTCTTGGGTGCTTAGTCGCTAGAAT